>NW_010361016.1:13418-69848 GCF_000414095.1 Morus notabilis | reverse complement strand
AGTAGGGAAAACATTAGGAAGTGAAAATTTCCCTATGGTACACTTTAGGATAGAATGTTAAACGCGTGATGTTTTAAAGATTTTGTTATCGTTTTTCTTTCTGCTGTTTTGTTTGAGAATCTGCTTTATGACTCTTAATACAATGTTTTATGTATTACTAATAACTTTGTTGAGCTACGATATACAAGTACTAGCATAACTCAACTTATAAAGTACATACCTGTGAACCATAATCAGAGAGTAGAGAACCAAAGCCCCCCGATTGCACTGCAGGAACATGTTACTTCACGCCCATAGTGAAACAAAATAGCGCTTTCCTAGTTAAATTTAGCAAAGTAGAATAATCGGAATATTTTTCGTATGCATGATGATGACTTTTCTTCTTTTTCCTTGAATATGAATAAGGTTCTATTCTTTCTGACTTGACTTCTTATCGTAGATGAGATCTGTTATTGATGCAATGGACCCCCTTGATTGCGTTTTCGGCTATCCAGCAATGGAGGAGATTCACCCCCCTAACCCTTCAACCACGTCTCCCCGAACGCATACTCGTAACCACAAAAGAGCTCACCGCAGGCGTCGAATGCGCCATCAGGATGTTTTATTGAATTCTCATCATGCATAACTTGGAGTTTTATTTAAATGAACCTCTTGGAGGATATCATAGAGGAAAGTTAGAGGAAGTGAAAATGTGGAGTTGTGAAGGCCGTGTTTGGAATTAATCCCTTTTTTATTTTTTACGTTTTTCGAGAAAGAAAAAATAAAAACGTTTTTAAAACGGCGTTTGGCGCAATAAAGACAAAAAACGGAAATGAAAACGATTTTTTGGTTTAGTATAAAATAATAGAGAAATGAAAAACGACGGGTGCGTTTGGAATTGGTTCCAAAACGTTTTTGTTTTTTGTATGAAAATGAAAACAAAAACGTTTTTATTTTCATTTTGGAATCATTTCTGAAAATGTGTTTGGTAGTTTTATTCTGAGATTGTTTTTAGTTTAAAAAAAATTGAAATTGTGTTTGGTGGTTTAATTTTTAAAAACATGTAATAATATTTAAATTAATAATATATTAAATAAATAATAATATTAAATATATTAAATAATAATATATTAAATCAATATTATTATTAAATATATTAAATAAACATGAATTTTTACATGAGAATTGCAGAGGAAGAAAGTAGATGGCTGGAGACTGCAAATGATGGGAATCCTATCGATAAAGAAGAGGCATATATTTAGTCGTTTTTTATTTTTTGTTTTTACTTTCTCCTCTCTCGAGCAGAAAGAGAAAGAGAGAAACATTAATGGATTTTTTTACAATGAAAATAATCTCTTGTTAAAATTATTAAACGCATTTTAAAAATAATTTCTGTAATGTTTTCATTTTCATTTTTATTTTTATACAAAAAATAAAATTATTTTAAAATGAGTTCTAAACGCGTCCTAAGGTTTCCAAGTTTGAGAAGCTTTGCAGAAGAAATATTTGTATTGGGGTTTTTACAAGATCATGTACATACGTTGTTTATGCTGTTTCAAAGTAGTTTTATGCGTTAGTGCTGATATAAATTCAAGCTTTACAGGGACACTCCTGGCACTCTTACTGTCAAGCTCCTCTAATTAGAAGAGAAACTAGTTTATTATGATGCAATTGTATCGGAACTTTTTGTACAAGGCCTTAATGGCAACAGTAATGACGATGATCATGATGATAGCATACATGAAAAAGATAAGGAAATGTCAAAAGTCACTACGAGAGTCGTATGGATTTATCGTTAGGCTATACTATTTTTGTGTGGTATTAAAAGCATAGTTTGGTCTTAACACGTGTTTACTACTTTCTTTTTTTTTTTTTTGGGTATCGCTAATATTGATATGTCAAGTGGGCAAAAGTGATTCCAGTCATTTGATGGTTTGTGAAAATTTTCCAACGTGTGGCATGGTTTGAGAGGGAAGTAAAATAGACATCAAGGATTAAGATAGAACCTGAAACTTCCTCGTCTTTTTCTTCACTGATCTGATATGTCCCTTCTTTTTTTTTTTTTTTTGTCTTGTTTTGGCCTTTACGGTCCCGGAATCAGAAAAGCATCTTTATCCGTCTAAATAAATATAGAAAGGAAGCAGAAATTCTCTCTGAATTTCTGCAAAGGGTCGATGTAGTTTCTGGATTGTGTCCCATCTTTTTAATTTTCTTATTAACCAAATAAATTCAACAAACGCTACCAACAACAAAAAACTATATAAGGTTTTTTTTTTTTTTTTTTTTGTGGTAAAGGGGTTTGTTTTGGCTAAACTGATCTATTTAGATTAGTTTCTTTGTAATTTCTGAGCCTCTATTTTTTGTCGTCTATTTGCATAATTAAAGTTCCGGGCTCACAAAAAGACCAAAGCCTTAGCATCGGTCATTCGGTGGATGATAAGATTATATGTTTTTCACGAACAGAATTCGGGTTTAAATTAGGCCGTGGTCAAGATATTTAGATAATTGACCACTTCACGAAGAATTTTATACCACACTATAGTGCACTCTCTTTATAATTATACCCTCTATCTTTATAACCTATTTAATCTTATGAAAATAAAAAATAAAAAAAAACTTAATCAAACTTAGGTGTCTTAAGAGTTGAACTAAACAGCACAAAGCACGCAATTGACTCTGTTCACATACATATGAGCGTGCTTTCTGGTTTTGGAATGCTTTTTTTGCATCTAATCGTTACTTAAATCGACCCTTAAAAAGCAACTTTAGATTAAAAAGAAAAAAAAAAAAAAAAAACACCAAAAAGCTTCCAAATACATACAAGATCAATAACAATTAACACAGATTCTTGGATTGCTACGTCGGTGTATTTTTTTATAGTGTGCCTCTAAAGCGACGTTTTACATACATCCAAACCAAGCTAGTGATGTCCTATTTACCTATAATTAAGGTCTTGATATGGACCATTTTGTAAGCTTTCTCTTCCATCTCTCTCTTATTATTATTAAGTTTTTTTTATTTTTTTTTTTAATTTTATTATTTTTGCGGTGAGTGTTAGGTTAAGGTACTTACGCAAAATTACCATGCAATTGCAAAGATTTTATATGTAAAAGCAGAAAAAGTACCACGTGGCTTTGGACCCTACCACACGCGTCAAGACCACATACTGAAAATGAAACAAACTCTTGCCAAATTCAGGCTTTATACGTTAAATATAGGAAGATTTGTTATAGCCTATAATCTAACGATAAGTCATCTTTTCCTAGAAGGATCAAGGAACCTTCATTTCTTGTCTTTGCTTGGTGGGAAAATAAATTGTCTTTCCTTGTCTTAATTTTCTGTATTTACAAATATATATATATTTATATAATATAAAAATTGGAGTGAATAGGCATGTGTATTGATTAGTACCTGAAATGTTGTTACATTTTACCATCAATGTAGGCAAGTTTGATATGTTGTTGTTCTTGATAGAAATGTGTTTATGAATCGAACCTCTTTAAAATGCATCGGATTGTTCATGTTGACAAACAAATGACAATCTAGTGGTGATCATTGTTAGTTTATCAATCCATTCTAAAAGCTTAAGCTGTTAGGAGGTGGGCCAATAATAGTTTTATACTTTAACACTTCCCCTCACGTGTGGGCTAGACAATGGACAATCGTGTGGGTAAATTAATTGAAAAGCCCAATACGTGAATATTTAAGCCCGAGATAAATTAAAGATCCAACACATGACAATTTTTAAATGGAGATAAATAGTACAATTATAAGGATTTGAACTCAGAACATCCCGCTCTGATACCATGTTAGTTTACCAATACATCCCAAAAGCTTAAGCTATTAGGAAGTGAGCCAATAATAGTTTTATACTTTAACAATCATGACTTGAAAAAAATAATTAAAAAAAAACTAAATTTAGAGACACTTTTTTTTTTTTTCCTTTTCATGTATGTCACAGAAAAAAGTATAAATTTAGGACACGTGAATTAAAATATAGCGCAGCAAAAATGCCTTGATTTTTGAACGAAGGGTTGTTCTTTCTTCTCACGAATTTTAAAAGTTTTGAAATGTATGGAATCTATTCTTTTTAATTTGTTTCCTTTTTAAGTTAACATAAACCAAAACAAGGAAACTAATGATTTTGGATTTTATTAGCTAATTTGGCTTTCTTGAGTCTCAAAGGAGAATGAGAATATTGTAACATTATGAACTACTTTTTTTCCGCCGCATAGTGGATATTGCACGTAAGCTTCCCCTACCGCGTACTAGGGACTAGCCTACTAGGTAGAATTTTAACCTTGTGAACCTAGCAAAGAATAAGAGAAATAATTTTTTTATCACTTTCTATATTTATAGTTTAATATTGTGAATTTTATTAATATAATATATTATTATTTAAACAAAAAAAATATGATAATAGATCAAATGTGAATGCAGAGAGTGACAAAATAAATAACAAAAAGAATAATGTTAGCATTTCTTTAAAGAACAATGTTATATATAGGGAGAATTGACACCGGAAAATATCCTATCTCCAAGACACTGTTTTTAAAAGTTCTTTTATTATAAGGACTTTATCTGGCATTCTCTCTTTTTTATAAACAATGATATTCATTGTTTATCAACTGTCGGATATATATTAAATCTGATTAAAAGTCAAATCAGATTAAAAAAATAATACATATCAGACGACTGATAAGTAAGAAACACGAATATTTTTAAAAAAGAGGGAACACTAAAAAAATTCTCTTTATTATATTCAATTAAACCGTCATATTTTATTATTACATTTTTTTACCTGATTTTAAATGCACATATCAACTTCGAAATTCGTTGATTGCTACATATAATCTCCCACAACCATGTCCCTTTTTTTCTTTCTTGTTGAAACCTAATAAAAGAAATTGGAAAATTGGCACGAATTGTCCCCAAACTTGTCAAAAGGTGACAGTTTAGTCCTCAAATTTTGTTTTAACGAAACGAGCACCAAACTATTTAAAAGGGTGTAATGTCGTCATTTCCGTTAAATGCCGTCTAAAAGTAAGGACCAAATCCTCACCTATTAAAGTCAATTGGAACTAAAAAATCACATCATAAAAAAGTAAGGGACTATAATATCACTATTTTATGTTATTATGCCGTTATTTTTTAGACGGCATCTGACGGAAATGACTATATTGCACAATTTTAAATAGTTTGAGGTTTCTTTTTTGTCAAAAAAAAAAGTTTAGAAACTAAATTGCCACCTCTTCAAGAGTTTAGAGACCATTCCTGTAATTTACCGAAAGAAATTAACAAACAAGCACACAGCCCTCCTTAACTTAAACAGAGGATGCAAAAATGTGGGGGAGCTATTGAAAAGAAAAGAAGGCAACATGTTAAGAGAAGTCCCCACATAGTAATAATACTAATAGAACATCAAAAGAACTCGAGATGACAACTTGATTTGTCACTCACGTGTCCCATAGAAGAATGATGAGGAGAGGAAGAGAATCGTTTCAATTTTATCGGATGTTCATCAAGAAACGGGTTTTTGATTCTTATGCTTCTTTAACTATTCCTACTTATGCTTTAATTAGCCGATGAAATACTAATTAAACACTGAATAATGAGCACAATAATGACCATAATAACAACAATCACATTATTGTTGGGAGTGCTTATAATTAAAGCTTGAGTTTTCATACTTCGTACTATATCCCTGGACTCAATAAAGCCCACATACACATTCATGTGCCATCATTTATTGATATTTCTGCCATTTGCCCCCAGTACTCATAAAACCGCCCTGCTGCATATGCTCCTTCCACAACTCCAATGCATATGGAGACAACAAAATCCAACCCCACATTTTTTTTTCTTTAATTTTTATTGTTCCTTCTAGATTTATGTAGTAGAATATCTTTATAAAATATATATATATATATATATATATATATATATAATTATGATCATCCTTGCCTCTTCAAAGTGTCATTTTCAATTTGTCTTCTAAACTTTAAAAACTCTCATTTTGTCTCTTAAATTTTGGATGTCCCATTTAAGCTCTTTTGTAAAAATTTCAATTAAAATCAGATTGAAAAGAAGATTTACCTGTGATCATATGATTTTTATCTGTTTGTTTTAACAGATATTCAAACATAAATAGCATATAGCTGCATTACTCACTTTTTTCTATCTGTTTTTAATAGAAATTCTAATATAAGAAGTAAAGTGAGAACAATTCAAAATTAAAAGAGTAAAGTGAGAGTTTTTAAAATTTGAGTGATAAAATAATGATGACTATAAAATTTAAGTGGCACCGGTAATAACAATCTAAAAATTTAACGGTAAATAATATTTTCATAGCATACAAATAAGATATTGTAGAAGTACTTTCTATAATGAGCATATTTGGCACTCTATTTCTTTATCATACAAATGATAATTAGAACATGTCACGTCACATGCAGTAATATTTTCTTTCAAGTTATAACATCAATAAAAAATATTTCAAAATATTTGAGTAACTTTTAAAGAGTAAAATTTAAAATAAATAAATAATTTTCCAATTCAATCAAAGTTATGAAAAAAAGACAAACTTTATAATAATGTTATTCACAACAAATCTAGGAGAGAGAAATATCAATGGTTTAAAACTCTCCTTTTTGGTCTATAAACATAAATACAAACTCATTAATGAGTTGGTGCACTAATAAGAATGTGTTTATCTCTTCTCTTCTCATGATATGTCTAGAATTTAATCATTCACAACCTTACGTTACGATCTCTGCTTCATATTCTCGTTAAGTGTGTGGTGACATGAACGAACTGGATATAGAATTGAATCAGAGCATTTCTGTTCTATCGGGAGAGCTCAATATGTTGTCTAGCGCTAGTTGTGTGATGACATGAACAAAACTGGACTCATTCTTTAAATAGAATTGGATTAGAGTATTTCTGTTCTATTGATAGAGCTCGAGATTTTAAAGTTACCGAAAGAATTGGGGGGGAATGACACCATTAGCCCCAATTTATTTAGCAGGAAAAGGGGAAAAAAATGCAATGGCATGTGTGGTAGTTTTCCCCGAACAAAAGGGGCAAAGTCAGACCCCAACTCTCTTTTCTGTGCAGTGATTCTCGCACTTTTGCCATTCTCTCCATGACTCAACCCATATCCCAGAAAAAGGAGAAAAAATATATAAATCATTTCCAAAAGCCTTTGCCTTTGTGTCGAAGTTGTTCCCATTCTAACAATTCCTCTTCTTCCCATCAAAGATAAAAAATTCCCTCTTTCTGGGTCTCTCAAATCTCCCACACACATACCCAAAATTTTGCTTCTTCTTTCCTATCAAACCAAACAGAATAGTATCTCCCAAAAGAAAAAGAAAAGAAAAGAAACCCACAAAATCTTTCTTTTGTTAATTATTTTATGATTCCTGCTTTTATCAAGATTTCGATTCTTATCAAGAATTGGACTCCACTCTTTCTCTCTCTACTTCTTCTTCTGTTATCAGCAACAACAACAGCCATGAAGGTTCATCCAATGCCCAAGAAGCGAAACATCACGATCCAATACGACATGAGCTCCTCCTCGAGAAACCCACAAGATTCCTTTCTGGGTCTGGCCCACAAGAAGCTCCGCCGCCTCCCCCACATCTTCAGCCGCGTTCTGGAGCTGCCGTTTCGCTCCGACGCCGACGTTTCGGTCGAGGAGAGCGCCGATTTCTTCCGATTCGTCGCCGAGACAGACGGCGTCGGCGGAGAGGTGAGGGCCCACACCGTCGAAATCCACCCGGGGGTGACCAAGATCGTCGTCAGGGAGAGTGGGTCCCACTGCGAATTGACCCTCGACGAGCTCGAGCTCGACGTCTGGAGGTTCCGCCTGCCGGAGACCACGAGGCCGGAGCTCGCCAGCGCGGTCCTCGTCGACGGCGAGCTGATCGTGACGGTGCCCAAAGGCGGCGACGGCGATGGTGGCTCCGGAGACGCCGGAGAGGTTTGGGGCGATGGCAAGAATGGGGGTTTCGGAGGAGGTAATGTGGGAGGTAGGCTTGTGCTTGTACAGTAATATTTTCAAAATTTTAGCTCTTGTTGTTCTAAGGTTTGAACTTAGATGATGATGATGATGGTATGGAAATTGTGAAACTAGTCGTTGTATGCCTCTTTTTGTTCAATGAATGAATCAATCAAGAATTATCTTTTTTTTGCCCTTAATTGTAAATATATTGATTACTGGATTATTATTAACTTATCGGTGTTAGTTTGACCTGTGTTTGTGCTAATTGCATTTGGGTTATCAGAGTTTTAGCTAGATTTTTTTATTTTTTATTTTTTAATTATAGTAGGATGGCTTGAAGTTTACAGTATTTCCATTACCCATTTGGGTTCTGGATAAAGCATTTCGTTTTAACTAATTGCATGCTCATTTTGTAATGCAAGTGTGAAACAAGGCACAGAAAACAAACTTTTCTTCTCTGTAATATCTGGTTTTGATAATATTGGATGGTCTTATCTTTGAGATTTTTGTCATGGAAAATGTGTGTATGTATAGATCATATGGTTGGCCTGGCAAGTTAATGCTTCAAATGCAATCTTGTCAAATGCTTCAACGTGTAATTATATGCCCTTTTTCTTTCATTTTCTCAATTATTGATTTTAGCATCTCACGTTATTGTCTAAATTCATAGGCTCAAGTCCTTTTGCCCTTCTGCATATGAGTGTTTTTTTTTTTTTTTCCTTTCCTTTTACCTAATCTTGATGATTCTGATATTTGGTTGACCGCATTTTCTGATTATAACCCTTTGACATAACTTACTTGTGGTGAAACTAAACCGTGTATTAATATTCAAACATCAAGAACTTGTTCTCTTTTTTCCTCTTCATTGTTTGAATATATTCTTCTGACCCAACTAGTGGGTCTATATATATAAATATACATAAATATATATATATATATATATGTACGGTCCACTTGGTGCTATTTAGGTCTTCTTGTCTTTTCGTGGATCGTATGCGATTGTCTCACATTGGGTAATATTAATTTAAAGTCTTCCTTTTTCACTTTTAGCAATGGTATTTCAGGTCCTAGTTAACATATTATATGTATAGCCAAGAAACGGCCTTTTTAGCCCTTTTATTTACATTTGCTTTGACAATTCTTTACTGATAAGAGCTCTCTTGTTCTTTTATGATCAATGAGTAGTCGATGATCATGATGGTGGGTCTCATGAGTTGTGAATATCCACAGTTTTTTTTTTCCTTTTTCTTTTTTGAAGATAATCTTATGCATCTCTCCAGTTTTGTAATAGAAAACTAGTAACTGTACTATAAACTACTGCTCTTCTGGCCCCCCTTTTCTTTGTCAATGCTTCACAAAATATTCATTCTCATCCATTCATTTTTGGATTTCAGATCTGATGATAAGGAAATCATCACAAACTTTTGGGATGTTGTGGTTGGATTTTTGCCTGCTCTGAAGTTTTTGGTTCCTATAGATGTTTACCTTGAAATATGCCATTATTGAAAGTTTTGGAGAGTGTTTACAATGGGTCTGTTTTTAAGAGGTTTTATTGCATTTCTAAGCAGGCCATTTTCCTCTTTTCTCGAATAATGAATAGGGACTTTCTCTGGTAGGGCCTTTGTATTGGTAGGGTTAGTTTTTAATCGTTGGATCTGATCAAAATCACATTAGATTGAAAATGTATGCAGAACATACAGTTTCTGATATAAATTTGACGGCTGAAAAAAAAAAAAACTAAGTAGTTCATTTTTTTTGTCCGACCAGAGATCTTCCTTATTAAATATAGAGCTCATTTATTTATTTATTTATCTAGTTTTGTTATGAATATATGGAACTTAACTGGCCAGCTGCTAAAATATTATATCATTCAGCACTCAATTCTTTTTTCACCTCATATTTTGAAGTCCTAGTCAAGGGATGTGTTGTGCGCTTATCGTCTTCTTTCATTGCTTTTTTCTTTTCCAGTTTCACTTTCACTTTCGGTTTCTGCATCTTCAAAAGTTATATTCTAATGTGGTCCTTGAGGTTGTAACGTGAATTATTTTGATTAATATATAATTTCTCTTGGGCTTGCATTATCTTCTCTTGATTATCATAATCATATTTCACTCTCTAGTTTAATTTTTGTCGACTAAATCTCTTGCTCCTTTTCTTTTCTTTCTTTTATTCCGAAGATGACTGTTTTAAATGTTTAATGGCAACACTAACTTGCGGATGAAGAGTGGATTTGAGAAGAATTGAAAACAATAGAAAATTTGAGGATCAAACTGAAACTTTTAACGAAAACTATATTTATAGTAATCGTGTTTATCTCTAGCAAAGGAAGGTAAAATGGAAAAGGTGTGGAGGCATTTTGAGTCAGTTAACATCATGGCATCGTCAACTGGTGTCATGTCAACGCAAGTGGGGAAGAATTTGTTTGTATGATTTGGGGTTTCACTTTTAGATTTGTATGACTGGGATTGCATAAAAGTTATTCCCAGTGCCATCTAACGAGTCTCCTTTCTTTTCGTTTTCTTTCTTCTCTTTTTCCCTTTGTTTTTTCATGTGGAATTTGTACGGCCATGGGCCACTTTTACTTGGTAGGAGTTAGGACTTTGAATAGACATCCAACGATGGAGAATTTGGCTCCCCAGGCTTATACACGCGTTTGTGCACAATATATATATATATATATATATATATATATTGTCTACTGTCTCTCACTCTGATGTAATAACGTAATATTGTAGTTGTTTAATGTAACGTGAACATGAAGAAAAACGTAACACTAAGAACTTTAACTAGCTCACACTATTATTATACTTTAATTTGATTATTTACTATAATAAGAATGTTAGAAAGGTGTAATAATAGTCGGAAATAATTACATATCTTGATATCTCACATAGATATCATTTAATATTGATGTTATGTTGAATAAATACCATCTTATGTTTTACACTTTTGTATGTATATTATGCTGGAGGGATGGTCCTCGAGGGACTGAAAAAAAGCAAAACGATATATATATATATATATATATATATATGCTTGGTAAAGAAACGGGAAACTTTCAGGAATCGAATATTGTGGAGTGATGATTCGATGGTGCAATTCCATGCAAGTGGGTTAGTTCCAAAAACAAGGATCAACATAGAAGCTTTGATGGTCACTAATTTCACGAGAAAAATGAGGCTCGTAATAATGGAATCTAAAGGAGAAAAATACAGGCCTCCAGAAAAAATATCACCAAAAGAAGGATCAACACACAAAGCTTCATGGTCGTTAATTTCACGAGAAAGCTTCAAGCTGAATTCACTCTTGATTGGCACGGTTCGCAACGAATTGGAAGCGACACACAAGATATCATCCATCTCTTTTAAAGAGTAAAATGTTCGCCTGATTTCTTTCACTCATAAACCATAACAACTACCACAAACTGTTTCAATATATAGCACAAAGACAAAATTGACGAGCCAAGCTCAACAGATACAAAACCCTTTAACTAGGTAAACTCCACACTTGAAGAAAAGGTTTGAATTTTCCCTCGCATTTTGCAAGTATTTTACTCAACCCAACTTACCAAAAGCATGGTCAGTCTCACAATTTAAATCAAAACTCAAACTTTTTTGCTACAGTATTTACTCTCATAAAAATTCAAATTTAACTTTTTTACTATAATATTTTTTCACATAAATTCACTTTTCAACGTAAGTTCACAAATTGAACCCGCGAAACGGACAGACCCTAAAGCTCTCAAATTGTGATAACCTAGTTCTGATACCTTACACACTCTGCTCAACAGAGGAAAACATAAAATGCAAAAGGTTCATCTGACTTTCACCTAGTTTTGCCTGACGCATCCTGTACATTACCTAGTTTTTGACACTTGAGAGGTTAAACAATCTTGAGCAGCCAAATGTTGAAAGTTACATGGTTGATTTGGTTAAAACTTTGAAGATACTTCGAGGCAAAAATTTTAATGCACTGATGGATCCAAACTTCATAATTGCAAAAGTATATTAGAATTCACTTCACTCCTCAACTTCTAAATCAAACACCCCTGGCGGTCTAGGAAACCATTTTCATATCGTTGAGTTTTTCGAGTTCTCGTTTTAACAGACCCACCATGTTTAAGAAAAACACTTAATAAATCATCTTAATTACTTGATGTTAAGTGACATATTGTCAATTCACATATCTCAATATCAAGTTGCTGATACAGGTTAGAAAGATAGTCCTTCTGGCAATTGAGTCTCTCCACGCCAATTTGTTTTTCAATTTTTTGGACTTTCTCAGTTTTGTTGGGGAGGCACCATATGCGAAATTGGCCCAACACACTTTAGGAGTCTAACTTGACTCAAAAGGTTAATTTATTAGGTCTTGGGTCCTTTCATGTATATAAATCACTTTACATTCTCATCCACTTTCTAAGTGGGACAACACACACATACACTTTTCTCAACAATCTCTCCCTCATATGCGTGTTCAACGAGCTCCCCCTCAAACTAAAATTTATAGTAGTCGGCATATCCAAGCATCACACTTCAATAGGAGTCAACTCGAGCATAGGAAAAAAGGCAAAACCATGTGAGTCTAACAAATGCTCCATCATCCGCACCTGCTACAACAACAATTGCAGGATCACCAACTCCATGGGAGGCAACGTGAGAACTGCAACCGAGTGTGATCGCTTGACCATGCGAACCATTGGCTCTGATACCGCTTGTTTGGGAGACACCACATGCGAAATTGGCCCAACATACTTTAGGAGCCCAACTTGACCCAAAAGGTTAACCTATTAGGTCTTTGGTCCTTCTATGTATATAAACTACTTTACATTCTCATCCACTTTCCATGTGGGACAACACACACATGCACTTTTCTCAACAAGTTCCTAAACAATCTGATTAATCTCTTTTTTTCCAGCTTGAGAGACTTAGTTTACCAATCAAAAGATTCAGGCGTATTTGGTGGGTCTGTTCTGCTCTGTTTACTAATCAAAAGATTAAGGCGCATTTGGTGAGTCTGTTTTGTTAGAATATCTATTTTCTAGGTGTTTAACAACTTCCATTGTAGCCTTTTCATGGCCACTGGTGTCTAAAGACAATCACAAAGTCCATTACTTAGAGAGTCTTTATAAAAATAATGTTGAGAAACTGCAATCCAACAATATATATGGGGTAGCCCTATGTCCATGATCTTAGGTTGAAAGAAAGGCCATTGGAGAGCTAGAGATGTAGTAGGGGTGTTTATCGAATCTAAAGATGCAAGAACGGGTTGACCCGTTCTCTTTAAGCCCACACAGACCGTGAGCCAGGCCGGACCAGCCCACGAAATTTGTGAGCCAAGTCGGGCCGGCCGTATAAGAATTATCTCAACTCAGCCCACACCACAAGTTAATTTTACATGGCCATGCTGGGTTGTGTCGTGGGCCAGGATGGGCCGTTCCATGGGCCTTGAATGGGCTGGCCCATTCAAGGCCTATCTCAGCCTATCATGGGTTTAGATGGGCCGCCTATCTAAGCATGCAATTTTTAATTTTTATTTTTTAAACAAGTTAACAAATATAAAAGTTTGAATAGTCAATGGAAATATGAAAAATGGATATTTTATTTACGATTGCCTCATTAAAAACCTTTCCAAGAAAAATTAAGTGGAACAAAACCTTGGTGAGGAAAAAAGAAAACAATTAGGATAATCATACATAAGATGTTTACAAAATTACTAAAAAAAAAACATAAAAAAAATAAATATTGTTCATAATTACAACGTATTACTCCTAGTGGGAGTATGAGAAATGTCAAAATTTTCAAAGTCATCAAACCCATTATGGGCCTAGACGGGCCGGCCTAGCCCGACCCAAGACCTACCTGGCCCATGATTTTTCATGGGCCGTGCCGGGCTGGCCCATGGGCTGATATATGTTGGTCCAACCTAACCCAACCTACTAATATTTATAGGTTGGGTCATGCCTTGAACAGTGACGGGTCGTGCTGGTTCGGCCCTTCACTGTGTCAAGATGGGTCTGGGCCGGCCCACGGGCCCCGATCCATTATTGCATCTCTAACCAAACCGGTGAATCCGATTAATCAAGGGATAAAATTGAAACTAATTTTTTAAATATGATACCTTTATTGTTTCCAAAACAATAGTCCATGACTAATGAACTAGTAAATTATTGATTATAATTTAAATAATTACTAAGTGATAGACTACTAATCAGTGATATATCACCAAACAACCAAAACTGATTAATTGTTTCCAAAAAAAAACATCATTTTTTAATTTAACAAAACTTAAATATTTGCATAAGGAACTTTCTATAGACATAGTGTACCAGTAGTGTCAATTTTAACCGTTAGAATATAACAAAATTATATCATATTAAAAAATGTATATAAAATAGACAGCTGAAAAATAAAAAGATACCACTAGTTTATTTTTATTAATCCTACGATTGAAGCTCCATTTACATAAAATAGGTTTTTTTTTTTTAAGTATAGCCATTTTATTTTAAACCCCCCAAAACATTCACATATCCCTTGAAGGAAAAAAGCAACAAATTTCTGTTCTGATCAGTATATTTAATACTTCTGTTCATGGGCAAAAATAAATAAATGAATAAAATAAAATAAAATAAAACGTTTCGTTGTTATCGTCGTTTTCAGATCTATTCGTCGTTTTTATGAATTACTTCTCTTTACTCTTTTTTTTTCTGAGAAAGAACTCTTGGGAGCAAATAAAACAACTCGTAAATACTAAAACCCAAACCCTCGAAACTGAATCAGAGAGAGAGATAGAGAGACAGAGAGAGAGAATGTTGAAGTTCTTGTCGAGAGTGAACATCGAGTTCAACACGTTGGATCCACGTACAGCGTCGTGCATGGAGTTCTTGGCACAGTGCAACACTCGCAAGGCGAAGGAGTCGAACCCGGCCAGTCAGGTCCTCGTCAAGCGCCGGACCGACGACGAGCCGCCCAAGATCGCCGTCACCTTCGTCAACGGAGTCGAGGAAGTCTTCGACGCCACGTCCACGCCTGCCCAGAGCATAAGGACCATGATTCTCCAAAAGGGTCAGTCCCTCGAGACCGAGCAGATGTTCCGCGAGGCCGGTGAGCCCTGGCCCGTCCTCATTCCCGAGGAGGAGCTCCACCAACTTCTAAATCAAACACACCTAGCGGTCTAGGAAACCATTTTCATATCGTTGAGTTTTTCGAGTTCTCGTTTTAACAGACCCACCACGTTTAAGAAAAACACTCAACAAAACATCTTAATTACTTGATGTTAAGTGACATATTGTCAATTCACATATCTCAATATCAAGTTGCTGATACAGGCTAGAAAGATAGTCCTTCTGGCAATTGAGTCTCTCCACGCCAATTTGTTTTTCAATTTCTTGGACTTTCTCAGTTTTGTTGGGGAGGCACCATATGCGAAATTGGCCCAACACACTTCAGGAGTCTAACTTGACTCAAAAGGTTAATTGATTAGGTCTTGGGTCTTTTCATGTATATAAACCACTTTACATTCTCATCCACTTTCTATGTGAGACAACACACACATGCACTTTTCTCAACAATCTCTCCCTCATGTGCGTGTTCAACGAGCTCCCCCTCAAACTAAAGTTTCTAGTAGTCGGCATATCCAAGCTGATACACTTCAAATAAGAGTCAACTCGAGCATAGGACAAGGGGCAAAACCATGCGAGTCCAACAAATGCTCCATCATCCGCACCTGCTACAACAACAATTGCAGGATCACCAACTCCATGGGAGGCAACGTGAGAACTGCAACCGAGTGTGATCGCTTGACCATACGAACCATTGGCTCTTATACCGCTTGTTAGGGAGACACCACATGCAAAATTGGCCCAACATACTTTAGGAGCCCAACTTGACCCAAAAGTTTAACCTATTAGGTTTTGGGTCCTTCTATGTATATAAACTACTTCACATTCTCATCCACTTTCCATGTGGGACAACACACACATGCACTTTTTTCAACAAGTTTCTAAACAATCTGATTAATCTCTTTTTTTTCCAGCTTGAGAGACTTAGTTTACCAATCAAAAGATTCAGGCGCATTGGTGGGTCTGTTCTGTTAGAATGACTCAGTTTACCAATCAAAAGATTAAGGCACATTTGGTGAGTATGTTTTGTAAGAATATCTATGTTCTAAGTGTTTAACAACTTCCATTGTAGCCTTTTCATGGCCAATGGTGTCTAAAGACAATCACAAAGTCCATTGCTTAGAGAGTCTTCATAAAAATAATGTTGAGAAACTGCAATCCAACAATATATATGTGGTAGCCCTATGTCCATGATCTTTGGTTGAAAGAAAGGCCATTGGAGAGCTAAAGATGTAGTAGGGGTGTTTACCGAATCTAAAGATGAAAGAACGGGCTGACACGTTCTCCTTAAGCCCACGTAGACTGTGAGCCGGGCCGGCCCAACCCACGAAATTTGTGAGGCAAGTCGGACTGGCCGTATAAGAATTATCTCGACCTAGCCCACACCACAGGTCAATTTTACATGGCCATGTTGGGTTGTGTCGTGGGCTAGGATGGGCCGTTCCATGGGCCTTGAATGAGCTGGCCCATTCAAGGCCCATCTCAGCCTATCATGAGTTTAGATGGGCCGCCCATCTAAGCATGCAATTGTTAATTTTTTATTTTTTTATTTTTATTTTTGAATTTTTTAACAAGTTAACAAATATAAAAGTTTGAATAGTCAATGGAAATATGAAAAATGGATATTTTATTTACGATTGCCTCATTAAAAACCTTTCCAAGAAAAATTAAGTGGAACAAAACCTTGGTGAGGAAAAAAGAAAACAATCAAGATAATTATACATAAGATGTTTACAAAATTACTAAAAAAAGAAAAAACATAAAAAAATAAATATTGTTCATAATTACAATGTATTACTCCTAGTGGGAGTATCGGAAATGTCAAAATTTTCAAAGTCATCAAACCCATTATGGGCCTAGACAGGCCGGTCCAACCCGGCCTAAGAACGACCTGGCCCATGATTTTTCATGGGCCGTGCCGGGCCGGCCCATGGACTGATATATGCTGGTCTAACCCAGCCCAACCTACTAATATTTATGGGTTAGGTCGTGCCTTGAACAGTGACGGGCCGTGTTAGCTCAACCCTTCACTGTGTCAAGATAGGTCTGGGCCGGCCCACATGCCCCGATCCATTGTTGCATCTCTAACCGAACCAGTGAATCCGATTAATCAAGGGATAAAATTGAAACAAATTTTTTAAATATGATACCTTTATTGTTTCTAAGACAATAGTCCATGACTAATGAACTAGTAAATTATTGGTTATAATTTAAATAATTACTAAGTGATATATCACCAAACAGCCAAAACTGATTAATTGTTTCAAAAAAAAAACATCATTTTTTAATTTAACAAAACTTAAATATTTGCATAAGGAACTTTCTATAGACATAGCGTACCGGTAGCGCCAGTTTTAACTGTTAGAATATAACAAAATCATATCATATTAAAAAATATATATAAAATAGACAGCTGAAAAATAAAAAGATACCACTAGTTTATTTTTATTAATCCTACGATTGAAGCTCCATTTACACAAAATAGGCTTTTTTTTATTTATTTTTTTTTAACTATAGCCATTTTATTTTAAACCCCCCGAAACATTCACATATCCCTTGAAGGAAAAAAGCAACAAATTACTGTTCTGATAAGTATATTTAATACTTCTGTTCATGGGCAAAAATAAATAAATAAATGAATGAATAAAAATAAAAATAAAAAAATAAAAAAATAAAACTTTTCGTTGTTATCGTCGTTTTTATGAATTACTTCTCTTTACTCTCTCTTTCTTTTTTCTGAGAAAGAACTCTTGGGAGCAAATAAAACAACTCGGAAATACTAAAACCCAAACCCTCGAAACTGAATCAGAGAGAGAGATAGAGAGACAGAGAGAGAGAATGTTGAAGTTCCTGTCGAGAGTGAAGATCGAGTTCAACGCATTGGATCCACGCACAGCGTCGTGCATGGAGTTCTTGGCACAGTGCAACGCTCGCAAGGCGAAGGAGTCGAACCCGGCCAGTCAGGTCCTCGTCAAGCGCCGGACCGACGACGAGCCGCCCAAGATCGCCGTCACCTTCGTAAACGGAGTCGAGGAAGTCTTCGACGCCACGTCCACGCCTGCCCAGAGCATAACGACCATGATTCTCCAAAAGGGTCAGTCCCTCGAGACCGAGCAGATGTTCCGCGAGGCCGGCGAGCCCTGGCCCGTCCTCATTCCCGAGGAGGAGCTCCACCAGCCGGCACCGGTAACAAAGGTTAGTATTTTTCCTCTGTTTGTTTGGGATTTTGTCGTATGTTGTCGTTGGAGCATTTGCCCGAACACTTGGTGTGGGATTCGTGGTTTGTTGTTCTCCTAGAATGTTTGATGAGATTTCGATTGATTTTATCATTTTGCGTAGGAAGTTGTAATCTTTTCCCCTCGTTTTGTTTTTAATTTAAACTTGCAATCTTCGATCGAACATGGTCTGTGATACATGGTTTATTGTCATCCTAAAGATTTTATCATTTTTTTCTAAGGAAAGTTGTAATCTCTTCCCTCTTGGGCTTCTCTTTGTCTCTTTTTTTTTTTTTTTTTTTTTTTTTTTTTTTTTTTTTTTTTAAGAATTTGGATTGCTCTGCCAATTTACATTGCCTTAGTGTTGTTTAAGCACGGATATGGAGTTTTTTTTTTTACATGAATTTATGCTTATTCATAATTTGATAAGTCTTGGCCCATTTCTTGCCATTTTATGGATTTCAAATCATGATTTAGATAGAACTGCATGACATCTAAGTTCTTGTTAGAGCCGTCTGTGTGTTTTGTCTTATGGTTTATCCGGTACACATGATATTTGGAATTTTGGGGCAAAAAAGTTGAATTTGAATTTTTGTGAGAGAAAAAACTGTAGCAAAAGAACTTGAGTTGTGATTTGAGTTGTGATTTGAACATGGTAGTAGTGAGTCGAGTTTTCTGCTTCAGAATGTGTTAGTAGTGTGCGCTAGAACTGGTTGGATATGTTTGATATCCATACTCAATATTCTTTGAATTCCATGTTAATTTGTGTAGATAACAATTATGGTACTACTTTGCGCGTGATATTGACATGAAAACAATTGAAATTTTTGGCTGAAGGGCACGGCCTAAATTCGCTGTGTAGACTTCGATATTGCTTCTCATAGATTATCTTTAAAGTATCAGGAATAACTAATTCATGTTACTTTTGATTATGCTCACAATGAGTTACAATGTTAGATTCATTTCTCAGTCTGTCATTGTGACCTTTCTTTCACAGCCAAGGAAAGCAAAAGAGAAGAAGCAATAACCGTATTTTTGAGATTGTAAGGGCAGTATTTTTGAGATTACAAGGGCACAAGTCTGATGTACTTCAATGGACTTGTATCATTGTGGTGAGGTTTTCTATATGCAGGAAAATATTCGAATGGTGCTTTGTATTTTGATGCTCGTAATTTTCACTTTGAATGAAGATTTTATTTGCTTCATGATGAATCTGTTCTCTACTACAAGTTGTGGTAGCTAGAAACTTTTTTTTTTTTTTTTACCCAGTTTGATATCATGATTTTGTAGCGTGAATGACAAAAAGGAAAAACATATTACATATGTAATACTTTGTCGACATGGAAGATATATTAGTGTTTCAAAAGGGCATTCATCTTCAACATTAGTGAGTGGGCGCACTACTAAATTTCCCATTTAAGGTCGATTGGTCGGGTTGTTCAATCTGACTTGTGCTAGATTGTGTGAATTCCTCGAGTCACTAAAGGCTCGTTTGCTTCACAATATATTCATAACTGAAACTTTTTATTACAGTGTTTTCTTTCACATGAGTTCACTTTTTAATTCAAGTTCTCAACTCGAACCCGTGAAACGAGCAGACCCTGAATTTTTTCTACAACATTATTCTAAGGTATTCTCTTTATTTTATTATTTAACTTTGTTTCATTACGAATGACGTTTTTGAATAGTTGTCGTTTTTTGAGTTCATCCTATTTTAAACTTGTTTTCTTTAAATTCACGTTCTTTTTTCAGTTGATTGCTGTTTGCCGCTTGCTGTCGTTTACATTATTCTAAGATCGGTATCATTTTCCTATTTCCGCCGTTTTTAAGCTTAGTGCCGTTTTCTAATTGTTGTCGTTTGTTAGTTTCTGGTTGGTGTCGTTTTCTGGCAGCGTTGATGTCCTTTTGTATATGTATATAGTCACATGACAAAAATCAAATTGCAATGTTCCCTAAAAAATAATGAAAAAAAACTT
The DNA here is from genome assembly GCF_000414095.1 of Morus notabilis. NCBI lineage: Eukaryota > Viridiplantae > Streptophyta > Magnoliopsida > Rosales > Moraceae > Morus > Morus notabilis. The sequence continues at coordinate 49,559 of NW_010361016.1, read as the reverse complement.
AAATGGCATGCTTCTCAAGATGTAATAGTTAATTCGTCTGATCATGGAACGCCTAAATACATTTGGCATCATATGAGTTGCAGAAAATGGCTTGAGAAATGCATTTAAAAAGTACTACACATGATATCTACTCATGAATTAAAGGATTCTACTGTAAGGCCAAGCTCACGCACAACTTTCTATAGTTACGTTTCTGCTTCCTGAAGACTCGATATTCTGCATTCTCATACAAAATTCACGAGATTACTTTGGATATCTCTTGGTTTTATGCCCTTCACATTGTTACTTGACTTCCATGCAAATATTCTTCGTGCAAATCCATCAACTGTTCTGCCACCTGCTTAAGTTACATAAGTGATCATAACATATTTGAATAAATAATCATCACATCATATATAATGATCACACACACACACACACACATATATATACCTCTTCAACGCTGCCATCTTCGATGTCTGTGTTGAAAGAGAGAAGCATGTTCTCATGGAGCAGATTTTCTACATCTTCCACGTAAAGAGGCGCTGTGCAGAGTGTTATACATATCAAACCGCCGGTGTTAGATTTTTTTTGTGAATCCATATTTCGTAAAGCAAATGCAATGTGCTAATGATTGTTACATATCCTTAAAAACCAATATGTAATATGTATAAACCTTTGGATTGAGAGAACCAGGAGGAGATATCATCGGCAAGTTGGTGGGATTTGTTGAGGGAATCATGTCCGCCCCATTGGTTCTGCACCGCCATTTGGAGGCCGTTCCATCGTGACAAAATCGACGCAACGCTGTCTCGGAGATGAGGGCTGCCGCCGCCGTCGCTACAGACGTCAAATGCCTCTGGCTTTTGAAGGGTAGAGGCCGCCACACTAGTAGTATCAATACCACGTCGGCCGTCGTTCATGGATTCCATGCATGCAAATTCAATCCCACTTCTCTCTCTCTCCTTTCTCTCTCTCTCTCACCACGAGACAAGAACGATCGGAAAGAGAGAGCAAGGAAGAGAACCTCCGGAAAGTTTGGAGGTGGAGAGAGAGGTGAGACAGAGAAATGTGGGACTATGGCTGTGCGTGAGTTGGCCAAACGTCGAACTTGGTAAAAAGTGCTTTCTCGTTAATTCACTGTCCAAATAAAGGATTTGCCTTTACTTGGAAATTAGGCAAATTACACCCAATTTTCTTTCTTTGCTTTTTTTTGTTTTTTTTTTCCCCCCCTCCTCTCTTTGAATATTAGTGACATAATTTAACCTTATGTATTTGGCTAGGATTTGAATTCAACTAAAATACAATACAAAATCTATATGGTAGATAGAACGACGGGGAGTAGTTAGCCTCTAGAAGATGGAAAGCACAATGATTATGGATATGTGAGTGCACAAATGCCACAAATGGAGATATTTTATAACTATTTTTTTTAAGAAAATGTGTGTAATTTCTTTAATATGTTTCCTATCTGTTTTGGTAGCAAATTATACATTTACTCCTCACAAAATAACTTAAAAATTATTTGCGACAACACTTCACTATTTGCAACGACACGTGTTGTGGGAGAAAGGTTGTGGAATTCTTATTTGCGACGACATCTGTAATGTCGTCACAAATAATATTTGGGGACGTACCCACTTTCCCCGCCTTCTATTTCACTGAGGGAATACAAAATCACTTTTTGCGACGACATACATTATTATCGTCGCAAAAACATTTTGCCATCGCCAAAATAATCCTTTTTGCTCAGGGAAAAAATAAAATAAATTTTATTTTGCGACGCCAAAATAATGAGGTATCATCACAAATAATTTTAAGTTATTTTACGACGACATGGCGCCGCAAATAGTCTTTTATGTCGTCGCAAAAAAGTCTGTTATATAGCAGAGCCTCCTCCTCCATTTTTTTCGATCGGCTTCTCTCTCTCTCTCTCTCTCACTCGGCCTCTCACCGGTTTTCTCCAGTTTTCTCACCCCAAACTCTAAAAATCTCTTTGTATTCTCTTCCAAATCAACAATATTATAAGTTTTATTTGTTTTTTCATCCAAAAAATTCCAAAATCTCAAAGTCCGCCGCCACAGCCGAAATTCGCCGCCGCCGCCGCCCTGTTTATCTTGCCGTTTTTAGCCCCCGTTTCAGTGGGTTTGAATTTTGTAAGGTTTTTTTATAATTATTGTATTTTTTAATTTAAAATTTATGAGTTTTTTTGTTATTTGAATTGTATATAATTATAGATTATAAATCTTGAACTTTGATTAGTATATATTTTGAAATTTTGATTATAGATTAAATTTTAGATTATGAATTTTGAGATTGTTGAAATTTGATATTAAGATTGTTAAAATTTTAAGATTATAATTTGATTTAGGTTGAGATTAAAAGTTTTAATAATTGTTCTGGGTGGCACATCTTGCAGTTATAGTGTGCCGAAATCTTTTAAAAACTGTTTTTTGCAGGTTTGAATTTTTGGATAATAAGAAAAATATGTCGTTATAATGCCAAAATTTTATTAAAACCTATTAATTTTAAGAATAGAAAGAAAATTAAAAATTAATTATAAACATTATGAATGCAACAATAAAAAAATAACCTGTTCATAAAATTTGATAAAACTTATAAAATTGAAACATGAAATGTTAAACTTTCTTTATAAACGTGATTATATAGTCACAAGAAAACATAAAGTATGATTAGATGTGCTATTGTTTTTATAGTCAAGATGCCAATTGACAATAGTTGGATACATCTGAAAAATCGGTTGTCTGATCAGTATTGGGAAGGGTTGTCTGTGTTTATCAATATTGCCAAAGATTATGTTGATAAAAGCGGTTGTACAAGTTATCTGTGTCGGAGGTGTTTAAACCATAAGTATTTTTCAATAGAAACAGTTAGAGTACACATACACCAATATGGTTTCAATCATTTATATACAACGTGGTATTACCATGGCGAATACGATGTTGCGACCAATCTAATAAATGAATCAGTTGACGAGATGATTGCAGTTATACATGATGTTGTTAGAAATAACTCTGATCATGATATGCCAGACAAAGTAGAAGCTGAAGTGTTAGGTGATGCGTAGGACGATGAATTTAAAGAGTTGTTATCTAAGCTCGAATCGGCTTTGTATCCAGGGTGTATTAAGTATTCCTCATTGAATTTTTTGGTGAAACTCATGCATTTAAAGGTGTTGTACAAATGACCCAATGAGTGTATGAACTTTGTTTTGAAGCTGTTGAAAGATGCATTTCCTAAAGAAATTAAACTTCCAGATTCGTATTACGAGGCGACGACGAAATTGGGTAAACTCGGTTTGGGCTATAAAATAATACATATATGTAAGTATGATTGTGCATTTTTCTGGAAGGAGAATGCTGATCTACAGGTTTGTCCAGTATGTAACACTAGTCATTGGAAGAGTAAAAAAACAAAAGGTAAAAAAGTACCTCAGAAAGTATTACGATATTTTCCTTTGAAGGATCGATTAAGGCATCTGTATAGCTCGCGTCACACTGCAAAGGAAAATACGTGGCACATGCAGGGGCGTTCGAAGGATCCAGACTTAATGTGTCATCTAGTTGATGGTAGGGAGTTGAGTGATTTAGATATGAAGTATCCTGAATTCGCTCGTGAACCAAGAAAGGTTCGAGTGGGTTTAGCTACTGATGGTTTTAATCCTTTTGGAAGCATGAGCTTATCATATAGTATGTGACTGGTGGTTCTTATTGCTTACAATTTACTTCCTTGGTTATGCACTAAGGATCCGTACAAGATGTTGACACTATTGGTTCCCAGCCGAAATGCCCCTGGAAAAGATATTGATGTATTTTTGTGACCACTTGTTGATGAACTTAAAAAGCTCTGGGAAGTGGGAATCATTGTTCGTGACGCTGCTTCAAATGCATCGTTTAAGATGTGTGCTGCATTGCTAATGACTATCAATGATTATCATGCACGTGCTAGTTTGTCTGGCTGGAGTAGACAGGGGTATTTAGCATGTTCGTCATGCAAGGTATGCACATCTAACTAGGTTGATGTAATTCAAGCGAGAGAATTTCCAAGTTGATTTTCTGACAAGGTATGCACATCTAACTAGGTTGAATTTCATTCTGAATTTAAATAACAAGTCTAATTTCAGTTTTTTTTTTACAGATATACAATCTTCGACAACGTAATGTTCCAGAAGCCACCGATCAATTAGTTTCACTATCATCTGGTTCAAGCTTCTCTATTCGATCATATTCCGGTTGTGTAGTCAATGGAGTTAAGTTTTTAACATACAACCGAGACAAGGACCGGACCACTAAGAATAGTGGCATTTATGCCCGCGGGGCAAATAATCAGGTTTTCTACGGAGTTTTAGAAGAGATTTATGAATTACTACACATTAACAACAATTCAGTCTTCCTTTTTAAGTGTAAGTGGTTCGACACTCTGGCAGAAAGAAGAAGAATTCAACAATACAAGAATAGAATAAGTATCTTCGTTAAGGACTCGTGGTATGAGAATGAACCATTCATTTTAGCTTCCCAGGCGGAACATGTTTTTTACGTTGATGATTTATATAACGGTCCGAATTGGAAAGTTGTGGAACATTTTGGGCATCGACATATATGGGATTTTTCAGAAGAGGACGTCGACGAGGTCACGATAGTTCAAGATACAGAATCACAAAATGTTGAGTTAGTACTTGAACTACATGAACTGGATAACTTAACATTTGATCGACCTGATATCGAAGCAAATACTGTCACGTTTGACGTCAACGCATACTTGTGGGCTAAGTCACCTGCTGAAGATGAAGCTGACTTTATTGACGGGATGATGAAATTGTGTTTGACTACATTGAAGATGAACCCGTCGATTCTGATGATGATGACGACGTAGAAAGTGCTGATGATGTTGTAGACATTCGTAGTGACAACGAATATAACCAAAGTAGTTACCTTAAATTTATGAGTTTTTTATAAAATTTTTAAGAAATTGTGTACCAAATAAAGTAACAAATAATTTTTTTTACGACACAGCATCTCGATGTCTAGCCCAGTAGGTACATGCGCTGGCTCTGCAGGAGGATCACAGCCTCCACCTGATCTAACGAGATTCCCGACACATTATCAGTCAGGTATTATACTCTATAACACATACTCCTAAAACTTATTACTTATCAAACTCTCTATAATCAAATTTCGTTATTTTTATTTTCGTACAGTTCCAGAGCCGACATCTCGACGTTGGTCTGGTCGAGAAGTAGCTATAGGTCGAGATATATTGGAAAAAGTACACAAAGATGGGAAGCTTTTTGTCTTGTTTGACGAGACTGGTTCGTGGAAGGCGATTGGCGAAAACGAATACAAGAGAAATATGTGACCCACATTACAACACCTGGAAGGACGTGCCTGAGGAGCACAAAAGGAGGATTCAAAATCGCATGTTGGTATCTATTTGAAATAAAATTTGTTCCAAACATTTTTAATTGTGAATACAATAAATAAGATTCATTTGTTAATTTTTTAATGTATTCCAAGATTGGTTTAACCTCGACTACAACCGCGACAACGGCATCATTAAAGATGTAGTCGACCGTGAAGCCAGTAAATGTTACAAGGACTGGAAGACTACCTTGCACAGACACTTCCAGAAGATGGGAGGGGCAGAAAATGAGGATTTTGTCAGGTAAAATCCTCCTAAAAACTTGAGGAGCAAAGAGCAATGGGGACCTTGCTGTAATCGTTTTGCGTCTCCTACTTTTCAGGTTCAATTTCATTATATCTTATTACTTTTTATTAATTGGTTTATTTAATTATTAAGTATGTTACTATTTCATCTATGATCATCGCTAGAAAAAATCTGCTACAAATCAACAAAATCGTGGCAGTCAGAAGTGGTCTAGCTTCCATGGTAGAAAGTCATACTCCTAACATCGTTTCGATAAGGTAATACTAATTTGCATACTTGTTAAGTTTTTGTCACTTTGGCTTAATAATTATTCTAACACGTTCAACTTGATTAGGCAAATCCCAGAGACCCAGGAGCTAAGATCATTAATTGACAATTAGGGTGACATGCACCGTCATGGGCAGAATTTTATCAATCTGGATGCGGAACATGCATTTGTAAGTAAATTGTAAACTTATTTCTTTTTTTGTATTTAACATAACATATTATACTATTTTTATTCATTTTTATTTCATTTACCTTTGCAGGCTCAGATGGAGGTGGAAAGAACTACACAGATGATACAGTCTGCTGGAGAAGGTTCATCCACGGCGGTTAATGAGGAGGGGATTATATCCTAAGTCTTGGGAAAGCGTAGAGGACACACTAAGGGAATTGGACCGACACTGCCATGGAGGAATCGTTCAAGCGCTTCCACCTCATCATCTGCTTCGCAATCGGATGGGTCGTCTTCGGTTAATTTGCCCCAGCATGTCCAAAATTGGTTGAACAACCTCTACATCGAGCAACGCAACATGTTCGACAACCATCAAATCATGATGGAAGTCATGCGCTCGATGAATCCTAACATCAACTTCTTGCCAGTTAATTGCCCCCAACCGTTGGTTCCTCCACCGCCTGAGCGAAACGAAGAAGACGAGGATGAGGACGACAATACAACTAATTTAAGAGATTAAAATATCTATTTTTATTTTTCTTATTATCAATACTTTTTAGTATTTCTTAATTAATTTACTTTTTAAGACTTATTTTATTATTGTGTTTACTATTTTATATCAATTATATTATTTTATTTTATTATAAATTTTCTTCACATTTTTATCTTTATTAATTAATATTATTAAGAAAGTATGGAAAAAAAGAAAATGATATTTGTGACGACATTTCTAAAGTGTCGTCGCAAATAGTTCACATTACTAGCGACAACGGTTTAGTCGCAAAAGTTTTTAAACACTTTTGCGACGAGACTATGCCATTGCAAATGCTGTATGACACGTCATCATCAACAACATGTTCGACGGAACATTCGTGACAACTTATTCGCGACGACTGTTGTCGCAAATATATTTGTGACGACAGCTCAAAATTTTATCGTCACAAATATATCATTTGCATCTATTTTTTTACGGTGACTAATTTGTGACGATATGTCATCGAAAATGCAGTATTTGCAACGATAAATCACCTATTTATGACAATATTGAGTCGCCACAAAAGACCTTTTTTTGTTATAGTGTACCTTCCACAAGAATAGATAGTGAAAAATAAGGGAAAAAAGCAGAAATTTTCCAGTTAGTGCGCGTCTAAAACGACACTCATGAAAGTTTTGAATCATTTTGGGACATGTGTGCATAAATGACTTAATTTTATATCCGTTTCTTAAAAGTTATAAAAGAAAGGAAAAATCCCTTGTTTTTGTTTTTGTTTTTATTTTTATTTTTAGAACCGTATTATATATTCTTAAAAATTATAAGAAAGGAAAAATCTCTCGTTTCTTTTTTTTAGAACCGTATTATATATACTGAATGTCGCTTTATTATGGTCTTGTCGTTTATATGTCATTGTTGTTAGCACATATCGTTCTTAAGGGATATTGTCGTTTTGTGCTCATGTCGTTTCTGTGCTCATGTCATTTTTTTGGCATTGTTTTCCCGACAAGTTGTTTATTGAACTTGTCGTCATGTTTCAAAGATATTATCGTTCTTTATCGCTTTGCTTTATGGATGACAATATTTTCCAAGAATAAGAGGACATTTGGTTTATGGATTCAGAATTATTTTTAATTTACGTGTATTTTTTGTGAGAAAAAATACTGTTACGAACCATGAACTATAATTCGAATCATGACACGAATCCACCAACCAAACGCACCCGAAATGTGTGTACCTATCCCTAAGAGAACAGATACGAAAGATGTTATACGGAGATGGAGGCAGGTATGGGATTAAAATTAACCCCCAAATTAGGAGCGGAGCATAAGTGGAAAAGCTCCCCCGTCTCCGACCCCATCCAATTATATATACTTTTATTTAATACATATTTTTACTTCCTTCATTTTCTTCTCTTTTACTAATTTTTTAACCTTTTGTTTCTTTTCTTACTCTTACAAAACTTTTATTCTTTTTTTAACTCCATTTGTCTACTACATAGTTTATTACCCTAACTGCTTAAATCTTTTATTTTTTTAACTCCATCATTTATGTATTTTACTTTTTTTATTCATGTTTTTACCCTATTTGTCTACCATTGTATTTTACAAATGATTTTCAACTTTTTTTTTCTTTTTTTATGTTTTATTTTTCTTCTGTTTCATTTTGGCTTCATTATTTTACTATAGTCTTTTATCTCCAATACTCTTCTACCATTTTTGTTTCTCTTTCATTTCTCTACATTTGAATTTGACCGCTCTCTCATAGATTTCTAAAACCTCCAATTTCAACAATCCTCATCAGAAAAATCTCTTTAATTATGATCAATTATGACTTTTATTACGATTAGTTGTGTATCGAATTATTTTGTCATTTCATTGTTTATTACTTCCATAGGTATCGAATTATTTGTGTTTGTGGGTATGTGTCTCTATGCTTTTGGGTTTCTTTAAACCGAAAAACTAAATCAAAATTTTACTTGGCTAATGAAATATACGGTTTTGACTCATTAATTAATAAACTATCTATTTTTAGAATGAATCTAACAGAATAAAAGTATGTAAGGGTTTTAAAATAATAAAGTAATAAAAAAAAGTTTTGAGAAAAAAGTATATGAAACAAAAAGTCAAAATGTGTAACCAATCAAAATAGTTTTTTCTTTTTTATGGATCTATTTATTTCTTTACTATTAATCCATCAGAAACCTTAAATACTTTATTCGTGTTACATTTAGTCTAAAAATAATGAATTTATTATCAAATATTTTTTGTGTGTAAATAACTCTTTTTCTTGTTAAGGTTTTAAGTAAAATATTTTTATATTAATTATTTTTTATTTTTTATATATGTTATGAAAACATCAATTGCAATTTAATACGTGCAAATAATTCTTAAGGCATACTATTCCCTCTTCGTCATCCAATATGCATGTTTGGTACTTTGCCCTTCTTTTTTTTCTTACTTTCATTTTACCCCCTATCATTTTTTTAATCTTTTTCATTTCTTTTTAATTCTATTTTTTAACTTTTATTTTATTTCTATCTATTTTAACTTTTTTCTTTCATTATTTTTTAACTCCTTTTATCTACAAATATCTCTTACGAATTGAGTTTTACCTTTCTTTCTTTCTTCTCCCTTTTTTTTGGCACCACTTGTCTACCAGAATCACTTGCACTAATATTCTCTTAATTTTTCCTTTTTTGTTCCTCTTTTACTCTCATTCTCTCTCTTAGATTTTTTAAACTTCAAATCTAAACTTTCTCATCAGAATAATCTCCTAGTTTTTTTTTCATTTTATTTTTTTATCTAATAATGTAGAATATTTCATCAATTTAATTATAAGTTTTTCACTTAGACTATTATTTATATACTCTTGTTAAATTTCTTAGTAAACTTTTTTAATATGACTCACCTAATACGACTCTAAAATATTCATCTTGTCATACTAAGCAATGTTATTACTTACTTTTAAGTTATACCATTCTTCATTAGTTATGTAACTTAAGTATAAAAATGAGGGTAAATTTGAACTTTTGAAGACTAACTCAAGGATGAGTTATAGCATGTCTCATAAAGCCCATCTGACTAGTCAAATATATACAATATAATACATATCTCAAAATGGGCGCAGTAGAGTACTAAATATAGCCACTACAAGCTCTCAAAACTATAAAAATATCAGGGCCTCAAAATGACAGGTCAGTTAGTCCATATATACAATTCCATGAGATCAGGAGTACGCCAGCTAACCATCTAGTCCTCAACTAGTGCTGGAAAATGCCCTCATCTGCATCACTATAAAATGAATGAGCTAAAGCCCAATAAGTAAAATAATGTTAGCATGAATAGCATATGAATGCATGATCTTATTTGACATATTTTTCATCTCTTTAACTTTTCATCTCATCATTTCACTTTTTCTTTCCTTTTACTTCTTCATATCTTTAACTTAGTGTGCATACTATTTAAGGTTTCTTGGATGGGATAAAGGTGCATTCCAAATGCTTAATCAATTGGCGTCCCAAACGCTTTATATGTCACATGGCATCCTGGATGCCTAATAGCGTGTCCCAGATGCTTAATGAATCACATTGAATTCTAAATGCCTAATATTGTGTCCCAGACGCTTAAAGTCCCATCACATGCCACCTATAAAATCAATTTCATGCTTGACATATCTTTCTTACATGCTTGTAAGTGATCATAATCATAAGATGTGCAACATGTAATACAATGCAAACTATTTCCACATATCAGTACACATTTTCTTTACACAGTAATTATGATGATGCAGGTAAAATTCTACTTACCTAATACCATCGTATATTATATAAGATTCTCGGACTTCCTCTTTTAATCATATTATTGTCACTTCAACAAATCATTAACAATAAATTATTAAGGAGCTCATTTTCCTATTATAAGCTATTATTCAAAGCCTAATCCTCACCATTAGCCATATATCAAGTCCTTAAATCATAATGATGAAAAATAGATGAAATTCTTAATTTTGACAAGGCAAAGAATTTTTCTAATTTTCTAGCTTTTTTATAATATCTAATTAATCAAAATAATACTTAACAATTAATTTTAGTCAAAATAATGTCTAAACAATTTTGGTGTCAAATTATTCTTAAAATACTTAGGAAAGTCACAAAATCCATAAAATGTCATTTTGGCCATTGTTGGCCGGTTGGGCACGCAACAAGGCTGCATGTACGCACTGGCAAGGCTGTGTGCGCACGTTGAGCACACGGCTGGCTTGTGCGTACGCTGCGCCCCACGAGAGTACACTTTGGGCGCCTGATGCGCCTAGTTGGCCAAAAGGGCCTTTCTTGGCCACAAATGAATCCCAAACCCCCTCAAAAATTTTACCATGGTTTCTCCTTCATTTTAGCTTAACATACCTGCTAATCTCCTAAAAATAAATTAATATAAAAAAATAACCCAAAATTACAAAATTATCACAAAACCACCAAAATTCTCTAGAACCAGTCCTAATGTTAAAACCATAACTCTCAAACTACAAGGATATTTTTAAAATTATTTTAGGAGCATTTATTCAACATATAAAGTGAGATATCGTCAAATTTTCAGCTTCATTTGAGCTTCGTAGCCTAGGTAAATAAATAAAAACCTGAAGCATAATAAAAACTGAGCTTAATCTTGATAGCTCCAAGAAAACGAGTTTCAAACCACCATCTTCCAATTGAGTTAGCTCGTACCTTTTTATAGGCTTCAACCTAACATATAAAAGATCTTATATCTCAAAAATCATGGCCTCACTATAAACAAAACCCTCTGAATCATCATCAAAATAGAGCCAAATCAAACTGTCTCTTACCTTGATCTAGCTTAGGTTTTCTTGTGATTCTCCCACCAAAACTTGTTAAGCCACTAAGAAATTTACTTAGGCCTTGTTCATTTCACCAATTCGAGTTTTTAATTTTAGGTTTCTACAGTTAAAAGCTTTCAGAAAATGTCACATTCTGCTACAGTTAAAAGCTCTAAGAAAATGTCACATCCAAGCTTGAATTGAAAACTCAAATTCGTGAAGCGAAGGAGGCCTTATTCCTCAAAACCCTAGGCTCAAAATAGTGCTGAGAAAATAGAAGGTTGGACTTTGGAGTTTTGGTGCTGCAAATGAAACCAACTTGCTTGGTATCCTATTTAAACAACCAAGTCAGCACCTTAAACTACTTCATCATGAAGTAGTCTTACTACAGCTGAGTTAGTGTCACAATTTTCAGCCTAGTCACCTCCTTAATTAGGTGTTTAATATTCACACACAATCCAATTTACAACCTAGGTCTTAGCCATTTATATTACTTACTGAATTAGGTACATATATATACTCGCTCTGAAAAATTCGTTATACTAAAAACTATGTCTTAGAATTTCTTAACCGTTCATTATTGAAACTTGATCATTCCTTTTAGAATTCCACCAAATACACTTAAACATAAAATAAAGGATAAAATCCTAATTGGAACTCCAGAACCTGATTACCGAAAATCGTGTAGAACTAGGATTTCTAAGGTATTCTAACAACAAAAACTCGTGTAAAATTCGTGTCACCTTCTCACTATTGATCTTATTCCTTTATGACATCACTGTAATAGTTTACTTGTTATAGTGGGCCCATTTAACTCTGCAGAAACTCACACCAACTTTGTTGTTTCTCTCAAAACTGAATGTTTTCATCAATTTTGCACCTTATAACTATATTTGAGCTCCATAACTTACTAGATTCCTCACAATTTCATAAAATCCATAATCATATCTTCCTTTGCATTTCTTCACTTACCAGATCCGCCTTCAAGAAACCCTGCCATTCAACAATACAATATGCACAATAAATTACCTAATGCACCTTTGACACTTAATGCACATTGTTGACGGTAAAAATTAGCCAGCAGGTTAATAACAGGTTTTCTGTGATTTATGCTCGGATTAAATAAACTCAACGCGAATTATAAGAAGAAAATAAACGAAATCAACACACTAATTTTATAGTGGTTCACTCCAATATAGAGCTACGTCCACTGAGTTTTTCACTATTCTTGGTAGAGAAAATACAAGTTATGGGGAAAGGGTGTTCAACAATCCGACCCCCTTTCAGCCCATCCTTTCTGCTTATATACATCATGTCATTTCTGTCAGTTGTTAACCATCTAATCAAATCCCGTGATATCTTCACCTTACTCCGGAACAGTAATCTCTTATCACTGAGATTTCAGCCAATCTACCTAACTTTCTCTACCGGCTTCACCACCTACTCTGCATGCATTTAATGCACGTCAAATCCTTGCACAGTAGTACTTCAATCTGGACGTGGGTGGGTTCGTCGCCTTTGGCTCTTTGGAAGCGCTCTTCGTTCATGGCCAGTGAAGCATTCGTCTTCACAGTGTGGACCTTGTTCCTTCTAATCAACTCTTTTGACGGGGATACTTGACTGCTAAGGGTCGACGTTCATCCAGTGCGCTCTACCGTCACTCCGTATCTTTATGTCTTAATTATTTTATACTTTAATCATACCACGTGGCGCCTAGTCATTGCTTCATATGAGACTTAAGATTTTACCCCACAACACACATTATTACTATAACAATGCATATGAATAACTAATCAAACATATAAATCATATTCACAGTATCATGACATTATGCAATGTATTGACTAACAAGTATGTGAAAATTCTGGGCATCACATAGGGTATGAGGGTGGGGGAAGCATATCCGTCCCCACCCCGCCCCATTGTCATCCCTAGTTTGCTTTATATCTTATCCGCTAACTTTTCCTCATGATGTCGTTTTTCGGTTATTGTCATTTCCGTGTGTCGTTTTTCTCCAGTTTCAATCAGACATTGTTTTTATAAGGTTATTACTATTTTTGTGTTAGATGTTGTGTCATCCTTATTTATGTCGTTTTAAATGTTATTGTCGTTTTACAAGTGATGTCATTTTTCATTTCTTTTTTCAATTTTGTATCGCTTTTCCGATGATATATTTTCTTTTCAACCTATTGTTATTAAGCAGCTTTTCTTCTTGTTTTACTTCAACTTCAAACATTATTTTATCCAACAATACATAAAAGAGCTATTTTTTTTTCAATAAGGCTGTCACGTGACAATCCTTTTCACTTGACTCTCTTTTTTTCCTTTTTCTTTATCTTTTTTATCTTTATTTTTTAAATTTTTTATATTTAATTTTTTGCGCGTTTTTAAAAAATATGTTGCTCTTCATTTTACTCCTATCAAAATAATTTTTCTCACATATGTTCTTATTTTATTTTTGATAGGTTAAACTAATTTTTCACTTAATTTTTTTGATCAATTATTATCTTTATACATGTTTCTTTTTAAAATGAATTCAAACATCTTTAAATAATTGTGGAAATGAATTTTGCATCTCCGTTACAAAAATAGTTAAAAAAAATCATCCAGTCCACGTGTTGTGTAACTCAGGCTCCAGCGAAACGGAAGAACAGAAAGTTAAAAGTTGAAGCACCTTTGTAAAAATAACTCAATAGGAAAGTTGTATTAGTAAAATAACTTTTCAAAAATTTTTATTTGTAAAATGACTTTCTGAGAAGAAAGAAAAACGAAAAAAAAATCAGAACTTCACCCCACCCACGGATTCACTACTCAGCTCGATCCGAGCCGCCACGTTCTCGACCTTCTCGAGCCTCGACGCCGCGATCGTGAACGGCACGATCAATGGCACGTTCAGAGCCCTGAACCTCACCGGCGTCGTCGCCCGGGCCATTCTCGGCGGCCACGTTCTCGACCTTCTCAAGCCTCAACGTCGCGATCGTGAACGGCGCAATCAACAGCACGTTCAGAGCCCTGAACCTCGCCGGCGTCGTCACCAGGGCTATTCTCAACGTGATTCTAGAGGTGGGTCTCAGCCTTTTAGGGAGAGAGAAAGAAAATAAGAGAGAGAAATAGAGTGCTGCCACTGATTCTGGTGGAAAGAGACTGACGGGAGGAGTTGCCATTGATTCTGACAAAAAAAGATCGACAAAAGGAGAAATAAATAAAATTAAAATTAAAAAAGTCATTTTTTTAATTTTACTTTTTCACTTAGTTATTTTAACGAAATTCTCAGCAAGAAACCAAAAAGTTATAAGGAGAGGTTCCCTCGCCAAACCCACTTCTTTTCTTCTCTCTGGAGATAAAATGGCCGCAGCTAAAGGAGTGAGCCTCAACCATATTTCCCGAGAATCCTCCGACGTCACACGCCTCGCTAATTTCTACAAAGAGGTTCTTCAAAATTACCTTTCTTTTCGCTTTCATAATTAGGTTTTTTTTTTTTGGAAAGTTCAGAAGAATTTGTATTATTATAATATATAATTAGATATTTGGGTTCGAGGAGATAGAGACTCCGAACTTCGGCGAATTCAAGGTTATATGGCTGAATCTGCCGTCGGCTTTCTCTCTCCACCTCATCGAGAGAAATCCGGCCACGAAGCTTCCAGAAGGTCCTTGGAGCGCCACGTCGGCCGTCGCCGACCCCAGCCATCTCCCCAGAGGCCACCACATCTGCTTCTCCGTCGACAATTTCGATTCTTTTGTCCAAACTCTCAAGGCATATTCTTGAAACTAGCGTCTTCGATTTGATTATCTGTGTCTTCAATCGGAATGAAAATTAGTTTTTTTTTTTTTTTCAGGACAAGGGAGTCGAGACATTTCAGAGTTCTGTGCCAAGTCGTGGAGTGAAGCAAGTTTTCTTCTTTGATCCAGATGGTAATTATTTATACTTAAAAATTATCGAGTTTTTTTTTTTGGGCATTTGCTATTGTGAATAATGGAAATTGTTGATATATATATATATATATATGGAATTTCCTGATATCATGTTCTTACAATGCGCAGGGAATGGATTGGAGGTGGCTAGTAAAGACACGCAAAAGCAATAAACTTGTGTGTTAGAACCATAATCGTTTTGTGATTAAAAATGGAGGGCAAGTTTTGCTTATGAATTAGTAGTGTCTTGGCCTTAAGAGTTTTTATGAAATTGTTAGTGTCTTAACATGAAAACTTGTAATGAGATGGATATAGAATGGTTGTAGAAGTTGGGAATGGTTTATCCGCAAGCTTTGTGAGACCAATAACTGAAGTGGTTAATAGTTGCTTTTGTTTCTCTCGTGTTAGTGTATCAATCAGCAGTTTTGTCATTTTTTTTTTTTGGTGATTTTTGGAAGGGCCTATCATTTGGATGTGGAATGAGAGTATACGACTTGTTTGATCAAAAATTCATGAGGGGGTTTTTTTAATGCAAATGAGTAAAATTCTGGCTATGAAGTCAACCTGTTGGACTCTAGGAGAACTTGGCTGTAAGTTATAACAATGCGTTTCGCCATTTTATGGACACAAATGAATCGTTTGATTCACAACACCATTTGGCAGCAAAAACAAACTGTTTTCGCCCAAGACCTTACCTTTTATTTTATTTTTATTTCTCTCTAAAGATTTTACTCGTATTCTGTTGTTGGTTCACCCTTTTGATTTATGGGTTGCTCTGCAATGTGGTCATTGAATATGTAGGACCTCACCATTTTTCAGTCAAATTGCATTTTTTGAACTTTTTGCTAATAAAAAAAGGATTTGGTACTGCATTTCATGTCTCGTAACTTCTTCGGTTATAGCAGTAATTTTGAGTATCACCGAGTATATAGAAATGGTCTAAACTAGTCTCTGATCATCCACTTAGTTTTTACTCATTTTATCTATAGTGTAACTCACTTAATTTCTCCAAAGGGACTGAACAACCTTCGGCAGGAATAGAGACTCAAACCCTTAATAGATGAGTAGAAGAGACTTAACAAAGACGTCCTTATCAATATACCACGGCTCTCGGTGGTACATTAGAACTTAACACTCGTTTAGTTGTAGGATATAGGTTTTCCTAAGAGCATATTCATAACTCTTTCTTTTTTCTTTTTTCTTGGGTTATAAATCTGAAACTCCACATTCATTCGCCATCGGTCACTAAAAGGGCGGAGGAGGGAGAAGAATTTGGTGCCTAAAATAGATACCATTTCATATTTTTTTAGTCATGATGTTTGAAAATTGATGAACCAGCTCGGTCTAATGTAGCAAGTGGAAAACAAAATGCATTTCCACCAAAAGAGAAAAAAAAACAAAAAGAAAAAAGGAAAATGATACATTAATAAATCAAGTTTCACAACAGCCAATATAATTCAACTAAAACTCCAATTTTGGTTCTCTCTGTTTTATGCATATCTTTACCATTTCCAAATTTCCACTACTGGTTAGTAGTTTTTTGGTAGTACTGATACTGTCGTACACAATACTTTCCCTTTTTAGGCTTTTGCTGCTTTGCATGACTATTGAAGAACACACTAGAAAATGAACAGTTAACATTCAGGAAAAAAAAAAAAAAAAAAAAAAAAACTACGATGTTCTAAGCGATCACAGGTAGCCTAGTTTTGTGCCATCAGTACGTGCTAAGTGTCGTCATCCTTACAAACGGTGGATCGTTCTCCTCAGAAGAGCTAACCCCGAGCCAACACGTGTACATCAAAGCTGTTTTCTTTTGTTATTTGCCACGTTCCACTAAGTCAAACGTGTCAAAATCTCCGTCCCGTTTTTTTTGGTTGATTTAAATTTAAAATTTAAATTTTGTTATATTTAGATTCTGTTTATTTCGTCGATTTGAGTTTAAAATTTTAATTTTGTTATAGTAAAAAATTTTCAGAAATAATCACATCTAATTTTTTTATTATAGTAAAAAATTCTCATATAAAATCACATCTCAACTCAAATTAAAAACTCAAATCAACAAAGTGAATGAGAATAAAAAATTTTCACATAATATCATATCTCAACTCAATTTAAAAATTTAAATTAACGAATTGAACCGTCTGACAACAAAAAAATCTCGTTTACAAGAAAAACCAAAGGAAGTGGAGTGAAGGGACGAAAAAAAAAAACAAAAAAAAAAAAGAGAGAGTCAGGAACAGCCACGGAGGCCTCAGGCCGGCCGGGACGAGGAAGCTGTGAAATACGGCGACGTCTTCAACGTCTCCGGGGAGCTGGCGAGCAAGACGGTGGCGCCTCGGGACGCGGCCATGATGCAGAGCGCTGAGACGACGGTGCTGGGACAGACCCAGAAGGGTGGCCCCGCCGCCACCATGCAATCGGCGGCGACGCAAAACGAGAGAGCTGGTGTCGTTGGCCACGTCGATGCATCTGATGCAGCCGAAGACCGCGGTGTCAGCGTAACTGAGACTGATGTGCCCGGATACCGTATAGTAACCGAATCTGTTGCTGGACAGGTCTCTCTTTCTTTTAGAACTTTCTTTCTTTCTTTCTTTCTTTTTTATTTTATTTTATTTTTTATTTTATTTTTTATTTTATTTTTTATTTTTTTGCATGGTTAGCAAGTTGGCTTTAATTTATTTCCTTTTTTTCAAACCTCAAGATTATATATTAACGAATTATTTTAAAAAATATA
Organism: Morus notabilis; assembly: GCF_000414095.1. Lineage (NCBI taxonomy): Eukaryota > Viridiplantae > Streptophyta > Magnoliopsida > Rosales > Moraceae > Morus > Morus notabilis. The sequence continues at coordinate 31,487 of NW_010361016.1, read as the reverse complement.
TAATAATAAACGACTTATTTATCACAGATAGTGTTATGCTTTTTCCAAATCATTTAAATATGTATATATTTTTCTCAATAATCAGATCATTTTATATATGTTATTATATATATATTATAATAAATCGGAAATATTTTTACAAATTAATGTCGCATGACACATTTTTTTGAGCTTTTTTAACACTACGGCAGGAAATGGTATTCTTTGCTTTTGTTTTTTCTAATTTTGTTCTCTTTAAATTAATGTCATACAAGTACAGGCGCATTTTTTCTTTAAGAATATATTAGTGTGCCACTGATAAGATAGTTGATCTATTTTTTCAGTCCAATTGGTTCTTTATTTTCTGTTTATATTATTTAGGTTTTGTTAGGTTGTTGGCCAGTATGTACAGCCAACGCCGGCGATGCAGGCGGCGGTGGTGAGCGCAATTACGATAGGAGAGGCACTAGAAGCAACGGCCAAGACCGCCGGCGATAAGCCGGTGGACCAGAGCGACGCAGCAGCCATTCAAGCGGCCGAGGTTAGAGCAACCGGCAGTAACGTTATAACTCCCGGTGGGCTAGCCGCCACAGCTCAATCTGCGGCGTCTTTCAATGCTGCAATTGAACGGGATGAGAACAAAATTAAGCTCAGAGATATCCTCACGGTACTATAAACGTTATAAAATTGCTATAATATACTAAAATTCCACTAGTGATGGATATAGGATGTAAAAAGGGTACAACTTTTGCCTTCAATGTGACAATTTTGTGTGGTTTTTGTTGGACTTTAATCCTTATTCCACAATCATCACACTAAATAATTTATTGTCTTTCTCAGTCAAATTACCAGATTCTTGAATGAGTCTTCTCTCGAGAAGAAAAAAAACGGTCAAATGATTTGACGTATTGGGAACCCTAATCTAAGTTTCTTTATATATTGTCTCATTAGGTTCTTATTAAACATAATTAGGTCAATATTAAATATCCATTCATTTAGCCCATATTCAGTTAGAGAAGATTAATTGGGCTCTCTATAATTAGACAACTTAATTAGTCTAATTAATTAAATAGTGTCAATATAATTATTATAAATATATGACCCACAACTAATTAATTAAATAGTGTCAATATAATTGTTATAAATATATGACCCACAATTATAATTAAGAAACGTAATTTCCTAGCAGTTTTATCGTGTGATCCTCGATCCTTGGTCTTACGAGAACAATGTATCGAACTTGATACATGTTAATGCGATGTGTAACGTGATCTTTGGTCTTACGAGAATAATTAGGTCTTTAATTAATAATATATTATGTGAATGCTGTACATCTTTATTAATATGCATGTTAATGCCATATGTTTAATATTATGAATGCATCATGTTTAGGATGCTACTTCTAAGTTGCCGGCGGACAAGGCTGCGACGAGGCGCGCAGGACGCAGAGGGAGTGGTGAGCGCGGATTGTGGCATCGGTGACGGTGGCTGCTAGGCTCAACGAGGGTGTAAACATATAAACACGACCATTTTCCTAGTACCGACCGGCAAGCTTCTCCAACTAGGACGGTTTTTTGCTTTTTTGTGAGGGATGACAATGTTGGATGTATTTTAAGGGAACAATGTTGGATGTATTTTGATGTGTATTATCACGTATGATATAAAGTATCTCGCTAAATATCTGCGTTTAATCAACCTTTAGACGACTATATATATAACGAGTTATATTGTATACACACGCACACAATTTAAGCACGTCTCTTGTTAAAAGAGAACACAATTATTTGTGGATTTAAGGCATAATTTTTATTATATCCATGAGATTGAGGTCTACGAGATAAGCCTGGTAAGATAATTACAAAATCCAAATTATGAAATTACGTCATTTGTGAATGATAAAAGCCTGAGAAATTGGGCTGACAGAAAGTGGAAATAAAGGCAGCGTGGGAACCCAGTAATGAGAGGGTTGGTTTTACAGTACTTGGTGAAAAATCTAAGTCAGAAAGTCAACACTTCTTGGTTTCTTGGAAGAAGAGGAGCTGAGCTCTGGTGAGCAGCCTTCCATTTAGGTTTACCTAAATAGGTCTCTTAACGTGCAGGAGTCAATTGTAAAGGAAACAGTTCTGCCGTCGATGACAAATAATACGCAATAATGCAATCCTGCAAAACAGAAATTAGAGGAAAGAGCCACGACTCTCTCTCTCTCTCTCTCTCTCCCTATTAATTATTATTGATTAATATATTACATATTGATAATTATAATTTAATATTAATTATTAATTAAGTAATTACTATTTATTAATTAATAAATTATAATTAACATAATATATGATTGATATATTAGTTATTAATTATTTATTTAATAACCTATTATTACTTGTTTTATTGTTAATATGTTATATAATTAATTTTTGACAATTAATTTTTAACTAAATAAATAATTACTATATTGTTTATTATTTTATTAACAAAATTAAAAACATAATAGTAATAAATTAAGATTTAATTAATAATTAAGTAATTATTATCTATTTATTAGTTATTAAGTATATCTATTTATTAATTATTAATTAATACATAATATAATTAGTAATTAATTATTAATTAATTAATATAACTTTGTTGATAATCATTAATTGTACTATGATGATTCTCGCACAACCTAAAAGTCAAAGTTGCCTTTGGGCTGCTTCTGATTTTGACTGTAGATTTTTCAAAAATTCTTTAAAAATCACTTTTTATAGATTTTACCAAACACAATTATCAATTTCTGATGACTAGAGAAGTGATTTTAGGCTCTAAGAAGCACTATCAAACGCACCTTAAAAGACACGGAGATTTTCACAGCAGAACCTATAAAATTCAGTACTCATTTTAGCTATCAAATCTATATAGAATGACCAGATTTAAGAATTATAAATGTATTGAATCGATAGCATAGTCCATCGCAATGTTTTAAACGATTAAATCTGTATCAAAAAAATATTTTTAATCTGACCTAACTAAAGAATTATAAATGTATAGTATAAGTAGGGTAGTCTATTGTAGAAAGATTCGGAAAACATAAATAAAAAGACGTGATACATGAAAATTATTATACGTTCTCAATATACATGAAAAGAATTGTTAATTGTCACTACAAACTAAAAACAAGATTTAGGCACAAATTATTCACGTGGCTATACCTATTTAGGTGTGTGTAGCCATTGGTGCCTAATAATATATAGGTACGTACGTGTGTAAGCGTTGGTTGCTTATCAAGTAGAATTCAAGTACATTAAACATTGGGTGCGTTGACTCAGGAGTTCATCATTGCGTGAGTGTGCGGTCACTTGCCATTGTATTTTTTGATGGCATGATGTGAAGGGACAAAGTGCTGAATTTTGATGGTTGATGTGAATGGACAAAGTAAAGTGCTGATTCTCATTACTCGGTAGAAAGATCTTTCGTACAAATAACATTGAGCCCATGTGGAACAATAACCATCATACACATGTAGACCAAATTAGGTTCCGGCCGATTGAAGACGTTTGATTGGAGAATTCAAACTATGTGATTTGAATTATTTTTGATTTACGTGAATTTTTTATAAAAGAAAATACTGTAGCGAACCATGAATCATGATTCGAATCAGGGAACGAATTCCTCTACCAAACATCCTCGGGGTCTTCTACTATGGGGAGTTTTGCTTTTGAATATGGTAAAGAGGTTTAGGACTTTTCTAGTCGGCATGGGAAATCAAGCAAAACAATAAATTAAGTACATGGTACTAGATAATCAACTAATTAGCAACTATTATTAGTTAGTCATAGAAACACATGGAGAGCGTTAGAATGATGAATATTGTGAGTGTAATGAAGAAGAGTGAGGTTGATAATTTGAGAACGACGAGCATTTGACAATAAAATTCTTATCACAAGTCTTTGCTTCTGAAGTTAAATTTGATCAAATTTGTATGAAAGCTAAAAGAGTATATAAAAGTAATAGAATTTAATAGAGTTTAATCATTCAAAATAGGGCCATAAATATGATATGAGATTTCTTTTGATTTGACAAGCATTTGACAGTAAAATTCCAACAAAAACACGTATTTTTGAACGTCAGATTTTTTATTAAAATTATACCAAAACAAAACGAATGTGTAAAATTAAGAGATTTAATGTTAGTTTAACGGTGGTAAATACAGCCTAAATTTTCTTTTAAGGGCAAAATAGAGTCTTATTAGTCGTTAAATATCTCATTAATTTGAAAGCAACATTTCGAAATATTGACAATGGGATCTCATCATGTTCATTTTGCATGGACGATGGAACATTTGAGAATTTTCCTCGGTTAGACACTATTGGTTGATAGGGTAATCATGATCGCAACGACGTGCTTTTTAAAGCCTTTTGACATTCACCAAATTACGTACTAGCTATGCCCTATATTGTTAGTACGAAGGTAGGGAAGCAAAAAAGTTTAGTGCAGGACTATGAGATCATGCATGGTGGGAGACAGGTAAAAAAGTAATTAATTTGACTAATTTGTAATAATCATATTGTCGGATCCAAAAGAAAAGTCATATATCAAACAATATGGTTTGATTTGTTATCGGTGTTTTCTTTCTTTGTATTATGGTTTGATTTGTTAGGCTAAATGGCTAATTATACCAAACAATATTAGACTCTCGAAAATGAATTTAAGCCCTAAACTAAGAAAATATATTTCACGTGGTTCGTTATCACTTCATTATTGGAAATAGATTTCTAGCTATTGGTTCCATTAGACACTGATCCAATATATTGGTCCAATTCCCTATGTAATAATCATCTCATAGGTAGCTTGTGTGTTGTGAATAATAATTAGAATAAAAAAGCGGAGATATTTTGAGCCCGTTTAGTTTATTGATTTGAGTTTTTAATTTGAATTGAGATGTGACTTTATGTGAGAGTTTTTTACTGTAATAAAAAAGTTAAATGTGACTATTTTTTAAAATTTTTTATTATAATAAAATTTAAATTTTAAACTCAAATCAGTAAAATAAATGAGATTTTTACTTTCACAAACTTCTATATAGATATAAACCACATTTATATGGCCTGATCATCATCTCAAACACATTATTTCACCTAAGTCGCGGGTTAAGTAGAGGATATATATACAAGTTTTTTTTTTTGTTTTGCTTTTTTCTTTTTTAGTTTTGACAAGTGTTTTCCATTTGATTTGTTAAAGAAAAAGGAGGATATATAACCCAATACAAAAAATTATTGCTATCAGCCAAACACTGAATTTGGACATTTGGGTCACACACACACACGCAGAATTCACTTAAAAAATTGGATCTAAATCAGAACAAAGAAATTGACAAACTTACTTTCTCTGACCCCCTTAATCACTCTCTCTCTCTCTGACCCCCTTAATCTCTCTCTCTCTCTCTCTCTCTCTCTCTCTCTCTCTCTCTCTCTCTCTCTCTCTCTCTCTCTCTCTCTCTCTCTCTCTCTCTCTCTCTCTCTCTCTCTCTCTCTCTCTCTCTTCTTTCCCTGTCTTCTCTCTCACCACAGAAGACAAAACATCAAACACCTTCTGATCATCTTCTTCTTCTCTCTCTCTCTCTCTCTCTAGCTCTCTCCACACCATGTCCAACACATTTTGGAAGAAAACCTTCCCTCTCTGCACCTTCTCCATCTCCAAATGCCTCCCCACCACAACCACTACCCAGGCTCCGTCGCATCTCTCCGACGCCGACGCTGACGACCGCCACGTGTCGCATTCCTCGTCGTATTCTTCATCATCCGTCGTCAAAAACTTCAACTCCCTCTACAACTACGTCGATCTCGCCGCCGCCAGCTCTGCCGGGTCCACCTCCAAGTCCGCCGCCACCGACGACTTCTTCTCCTCCTCGTCCGACGCCGACGACTCCGACAACTCCTCTCCGCCGGACTTCGCCGACGTCTTCGCTTCCCAGCGCTTCTTCTTCTCCTCCCCCGGAAACTCAAACTCCATAACGGACTCAAAACCCACCGTCTCCGCCGCCGGAATATCGCCACCGTTCGACGGAGTCGAGGTTAGGAAGTACTCTGTGGACCCTTACGTGGATTTCCGGCGGTCCATGCAGGAGATGATCGACGCGAGGAATGATGATCACGATGATAAAAGTACTAGTGACTTGGAGTATCTTCATGAGCTTCTCTTGTGTTTTCTGAGTTTGAACCCTAGAGACACACACAAGTTCATCATCAGCGCCTTCAGCGACATCATCGTCGACATGTTGTCGGCGCCCGATAGAGGCCGTCGGCACCGTGAACTCAAGCACCGACGGCAGCGCAGCCGTTTGCGGCGGTTGAGCATGTAACAGTTTGGGAATTAAAATTTTTGTTTAATAATATTGTTAGTATTATTATTAGCTACTTTTGTTACGTGGGTCCCTATCCAATATTGTATGAATTGCACGGTTAATGTACAAATCATAATTTTTTATTTTGGACTCGTTTGCATATAAATCAGTGATTTTTTTTTTTTTTTTGTTTTTTGAAAAGGCAGTGCTTGGTTAATTATTATTAGTCCTTTCTAAGGAATGTATAATTAGTCTTAATAATTTATTAATAGAGATGCATAAGAAGAGGGACTTTCTCCTTAGTACCAGTTTTTACATCTGTCAAAATCATATCAAATTTAAAAAAGAGAGAAAGAGATAAATATATTAAGATTTAAGATGAATTAAAATTAATAGGTCAATAGTTTATATAAGTTAATAAATAGGTTAAATTACTGTTTTTGTCCATAACTTGTCTGGTTATGAATCATAACTTGACAAGTTATTGTCCATAATTCACAGTTTTTTTTCATAACTTGTTTGGCTATGAACCATAACTTGACAAGTTTATCCATAACTTATCTGGTTATAAATCATAACTTGACAAGTTATAGCCTATTAATTTCTATAACTAAAAATTGACTTATATACTTTCTTAAACTTTTCATATTGGCATATTTTCTACTATTTTCGTTTAAAAAATATGCACCACATAAGTGTTTTTATGTTTTATGCAGATTTAATGCTTAAAAATAAAAAATGATCGGTAGTTTATTTTTTTTATCATATTAGATAAGTAAGAAAATAGCCCAGTAATATGGATATGGCCATGAGGTGAATTAGAGGAATATCATTTTATAGAGTTGACATTCAAATATACAACTTTTATAGAAAATTTAAGCTTATTTCACGCATAAAAATGATATAGGCTCCAATTATTTCTGTTATGGGGTCCTATGTAATAATATGTTGATCACATAATTAGTATGTAACTTATCATCCGTGGTTATGATTAATAAAAGTTTTGTATATTGGTAACTTCAGATGTTCTTAGGCGGATAGAAGAGGAACATATATTAAGTAGCAAAACATAAAGCGTTCTACTAATGTTTAGCTAATTTATGTGTTACACGGGGCTTTGGTTGAATGAGGATGTTTCATCTATGAGGACAAAGGAAAAACGGATTTTGATAATCACAAAACCAAGGAAAGCGTGGGATAAGAGTTTAATGTCTCGATGCATTATGTTTATGTTTATCTGATCTCTTCTTGTCGTTGTGATTGTAATGTAAACAGTAAAAGAACATGTCTTGTGGTTAATTAGAAATAGATATATAGTTTTTGTTTTTGTTTTTATTGTTGAATGTTTACTTGACTGCTAGTTTATTGGCAAGTGCGAGCAAAGTTTGGTTTATTGTCCTCCAATTTGTTTGTGGTCCTGCTAAACGATAAAGCGTCCTGCATGTCGGGGGAGCTAGCTTTCGCACACATTACTATAAACATGGATTTAATCTTAAATTTATTGAGAGAAGTAGAAGTGATAATTTGTATTTGCCAAGAGATTGTGGTATGTCTAATTGGGCCAGCTTTATTGGTTATGACAAAGAAAAGCTATAATATATATATATATATACATACATATATATATATATATATGTATGTACGTGCTTTTCGTTCCAATTTAAAATATCATATTATTCTTATCACTATAATGTATCTATCAATATATCAAAACTGCCATTGAGGTGAGTATCACATTGATAAGGAGTGGGGTGTATTTGTGGTGTTTAAGTTTTCATTAGTTCCTTTTTAGACAGTAGTTGAAGATGATGATCAATAAACTTAATGAGATCCATTTCTAGGTCATAATGTTACTTTCTTTTAAAAGCTCTTGTAGTCAATCTGTTCGTTTTATCAAATAAAATATATATGTATGTAAACTACCATTATTGTGCGATAACATGGGATCTAGTGGTCTTACATTTTATTTTACATGTGAAGATTTCCAAGTGCAATGAGTAACATTTATGTATTCTTTAATTTTGAGTTTTAATTGACAAGGAATTAAAGGAAGAAAAGAAGTTATAGATGTAACTAGTAAAAGGGTTATAATTCGGCATTTCAAAAAAAAAAAAAAAGATCGGAATCGATCTGATACATAAATAACCCCAAGAAGACAAATTTTAATATCTACTTTGAAATCGCCGCGATAAAGAAAAATTTCTACGAAGTGAACGAGACCTTAGAAAATACTTCAGCCAATATAATTTTGGAATATCGCGCTCATGTTGATGATATGCAAATGACAAAATTGGGTTTTCATTTATTTATTTATTTTTTAATAACGAGCCTGAGCCGAAAATTTTACATTTTTCTCAACGGTTGGAAGCTTAAAGTGATCTGCATATTTTGGTTTGTGTGTATTGTACGAAGCAAAAGCATTGGAAAACCCAAAATTTTGGCCTAAGGAGACAACAAAAAAAGTTTTAGATGGTTAAAATATTATAACAAAACCAAGCCTGGTTTTTACCTCTTTTTTTTTTTTTTTTTTCCCTTGTCAAAAATGGCGGAATGGAGAGACAAACAGAGAGGATCCAAGGAGAGATTACCAACAACTAAAGGAAAATAATTAGATGCTTTCATAGTTTCATATTTTTATACCATATTTTTATACCATAATTTTATTGTAAAGTTGGTTGGTTTAGGTAAGACTAATACCGGAAAACTTGTCGTTTAGCAATGATCTAGCATTTCTTTATCAATATCCAACTTAATTATTTGCGTTTGATCACATCATTTTTTTTTCACCATTTCTTCCATGTGGGGCGGGAGTAGTATATACTCATGATAATGTAAAAATATGGAAGACCCACAAAAGCATATACGTAAATTTAATGTAGAAAAATAAAATAAATTTAATTAAAAAAAAAAAGACGTTGAAAATGCCAAATGCAAAGGTTGTATAGATAGCCATATATAAGACTAGACAAAATCACGTTAATATTAAACCATTTTCAGAGAATCTCAAAGTTTGTCTAGCTAGACTGACCTTTTACTTTTCAGAAAAGAAAAATATCAATACAACTTTCCAGAGAAAGAAGAAAAAAAAGAAAAGGTGTGTATATATATCAATACTTAAATTTCGACTATAGTATATTTTATTATAACATGCTACCTAAATCTTTCTTTTTCTCTCCTTTTCTCCTAACTAAGGATCATTTCCGACATGAGAATCTTAATCAGTATATAGAAAGTTCATTTTACACAAATGTGTCATGTCAAATGAAAGAAAAAAAAAAGAAGTGAGATTAATGGTTATACTTATAGTTCATCAACTATTTTCTATTGTTACTACTCTAAAACAATGTCGACGAAATTGAACAAAAAAATGAATTTTTTTTTGTTAGTAAGATACGATACATTTTGAATCATCATATTTTCGTCTAAGTTATGACAATTTTATGTACCTTACTATTTTGGTGTGAATTAAAATAGTAGAAAGTAGGCCAATATGAAAAGCTTAAGGAAGTATATAGGCCAACTTTTAGTTATAGAAATTAATAGGTCATAACTTGTCAAGTTATGGTTCAAAATCAGATAAGTTATGGACAAACTTGTCAAGTTATGGTTCATAGTCAGACAAGTTATGGACAAAAATTGTGATTTATGGATAATAACTTATCAAGTTATGGTTGATAACCAGACAAGTTATGGACGATGAAATTGAATAAAAAAATAATTTTTTTTTGTTAGTAAGATACGATACGATTTTGAATCATCATATTTTTGTCAAGTTATGACAATTTTATGTACCTTCCTATTTTGGCGTGAATTTAATCTAATAGTACGACATTTAAGAGCACAAATTACAGATAAAAATGTTTTTATTGTAACAAGCTCCTAGAAGCAAGTAAAAGGAAGCGTGGCTATATAGGGTCTGTTTAGGAAAGCTTTTGAAAAGTTGCTTTAGCATTTTAGGTTTAAAAATTGCTTCTGAAAATGTTTGAATGATTTACCGAAAGTGTTTTTAATTTTTTAAAAGAGTTTTCAGTTAAAGTGAGAAATTGTAATTTTTTTTTTAAAAAAATACTTTTAAATAGACTTTGAAACTTGTATTAGAGTTTAATTAATGCATTATAAACTTAATTCTAACAGTTTTATTGTTTATTAAAAAATTTAAGAATCATTCTTATCCATTAAACTCTTAATTCTAAACACTTATCAAAAAATTACAATTTTTATTTTTCTTCTTCTACTACCGACTAAAAACAAAAGAAAAAGCTCTGCTAAACGGGCTTATAGCAGGAGATTCAGAAACAACTTAGGGAAATAATATTACGACTTGATCATTTCAAATAATTGAAAATAATGGGGGATTTTTTATTTTATTATTTATTTTTTTTTATTTTTTTATTTTTTTTTTGTTTTGTTTTGTGGACAAACAGGCATAGTGTATGTTTTGGCAGGTCGTGGATAGTTCATCTCAATCAACTCAAAACTTATCTTCTTGGACATAGAGACCGTTCATAGGGACCCCATCAATTGGACAATCCAAAGTCCAAATCCTTTGTGTGCAACTCATCTGCTTTTGATGACAGCTAAATTGACCACACAAAAACATGTATAAACATTTGGAGAGCCTGATATACATACATGCACTTATTAAATTATCTATAACTTTCAGTGTTGTCATTTTTCTTTTCAATCCGCAAGTACGTTTTTTCACTCAAATAGTATTGAGAGATTTTGTCAAAATCTTTTTTTGACATGCTCTGATTTGAGCAGTGCGTATAATCCAAAATAGGAACTCAGGAAACTATTACAGATTGAATAGCCTTTTCCTTCTTTGTTAAAATAAATATATAAAAAAAAACATATAGTTTTGAGAGTTTCTCTTGTGTCTTTTTTTAAAAAACACTAGTGTTTTTTGTTTTTTCAGTCATTAAATCTGGTTAAAATCATATCAGATTAAAAAAGTATGCAGAACAGATGAATTCTGATATAGATCTTACAACTGAAAAATTGAGAACATCGGTATTCTAAAAAAAGAAAGAACACGAGAAAAAGTCCTTATAACTTTCTTTCTTTGGCCATTCTACGTATCAATAATTGAATATGGTCAAATTTAAAAGTATTGAGAATAGATATTTTCTAATATAGATTTAATAGTTGAAAAATAAAGAGCTAACAATAAATAGTTCATTTTCTCATATCCAGCTGTACAAATCTCCTTCATTTTTATTTATTTATGTATTTATTTATTTTTGAGGTGGTATATTCTTTGCTTGCTGATCAAATGTTTCTTGTTGGTATGTGTATGTATTACTATTTAGTAGTGGTGACAACTGCCTGTTAAGTAGTATTAGTTCTTGTTAGAGTAGTTAGAAATTACACGTGTAAATCCCTCATTAGCTGAGCGTAGTGTACAAGTGGTTACTTGTATTAATTTATGTATAAATAGATAGTTGTAATAGTTTTCAGATTAATCAATTCAGTTTTTACTTCGCACTCATTAATATTCTTTCTCTCTCTAGCTTTTTAGTTGAAAGCTTTCTTTACAAGCTTTTCTTATATGGTATCAGACCTTCTTACCGGTGACGGAGTTCCTCTTTCTTCGACGATCGCCATGGATGCTTCCGGTTCTGCTTCTTCCTCTTCTCGGTTTGTTCCGATCACATTTGCGCATTCGATTTCATCAAAATTGGATCATAATAATTTTTTAGTATGGCAAAGACAAGTTCTAGCCACTGTCGCAAACATCGGCTTCAGGATTTTCTTTTTACTTTTGTAAGATCTCCTCCAAGATTTCTTTCTCCAGAGGATGAGCTTCTTCGTGTGATTAATCCGGCATATTTAGAGTGGGAGCAACAAGATCACTTGCTTGTGTCCTGGATGCTAGCTTCAATGTTAGATTCAGTTCTTGCTCGTATGGTGAATTGTGAAACGGCAGCACAGGTCTGGCACACAACTGAGGTATATTTTGCTTCACAAATTAGAGCCAAAAAGTCTCAGTTTAAAACACAATTACAAAGTACTCGCAAAGATTCTTTAACTGCAAATGAGTATCTTCTTCGTGTTAGGCATTTTGTTGATATGCTTGCCCTAGTTGGCCATGAAATTTCTGTTAAGGATCATATAGATGTAATTTTCAACGGGTTACCTCCTGAATATGATATTCTGGAAATTAGTGTGAATTCAAGCTTTGCTGATTATTCTGACGAAGAGGTTGAGTCTCTAATTTTAGCTCAAGAAGCACGAATTGAGAGAGCTATAAAATTGAGTGATGGTTCTGGTACTTCTGGTTCTTCTAGTCTCACTTTCGCCAATCTTGCAATGACTGGAGGCAGACCTAGTTCTAATCAAAGGTTTGGTGGTTTCAGTCCTGGATATTTTTCTCAGGGAAGCTATGGTGCTCCTAGTGCTAATGCTTTTTCTGGTCATTCCTTTGACCGTAATTCTGGTGCTTCAAACAATAGAGGTAGGGGACGTTTTGGCTATGGTAGAGGTCACTCTTGGAACAGTAATAAAATTCAATGTCAGCTTTGTGGCAAACAAGGTCATGTGGTTATGCAGTGCTACTATCGCTTTGACAAATCCTTCACTGGACCTTCTCAATTCAGTCATCAGGTTCAAGGCAACTTGGCTCATTGTCCAAGTCAATTTCCAACAACAGACTCCATTCAAATGGGTGCGATGCTTGCCACTCTATAGGCTATAACTGATTCGTCTTGGTATGCTGATGATTCTTCCAACATGGAATGGTATCCAGATTCAGGAGCTACAAATCATTTGACGGCAAATCATTCCAATCCATGACTTGTTCTGAGTTCAGCGGTTTAGATCAGGTGCACATGGGAAATGGTAAGGGCCTAGCTATTAAACACATTGCTACTTCCACTTTCAGTAGTCCTCATGTGTCTTCCAAGTCACTTACTCTTAAACACTTATTACATGTGCATGAAATACGTAAAAATCTTTTTAAGTGTTTCTAAGTTTGCAGCTGATGATCAAGTCTTCTTTGAATTTCACCCCTCTTCCTGTTTTGTCAAGGATCTCACTTCCAAGGTGGTGCTGCTGGAGGATCGGCTTAAAGATGGTCTTTATGTGTTTGACAACACTCAGATCAGTCTCAAGCCCTCTGATCCAGTCACTTCTCCAAGTATCTCTTATTCTGTTTCCTACTGTACAAATAAATCATCTTCATTAGTTCTTGTTTTTCAAGCATGTACTCTTCTAGCTTTGATCTTTGGCATAATAGGTTAGGACATCCTGCAGACAAGGTTGTTCAACTTGTATTAAATAATTGTAACATGTATGTCATTAATAAAGCTACTTCTCATGTTTGCAAATCTTGTTGTTTAGGGAAAATTCACAAATTTCCCTTTTCTCTTTCTCAAACTACTTACACTAAACCATTACAACTTGTTCATTTGGATTTATGGGATCCCTCACCTGCTTTATCTTCCAGTGGATATAAATACTATATTCATTTTATTGATGCTTATTCACGCTTTACATGGTTATATCTTCTTCGAACTAAGTCATAAGCCTTACAAGCCTTTGTCAATTTCAAAACTCTAGTGGAAAAATAACTCGATTTGCCTATTAAATGCCTTCAAACAGATTGGGGGGGGGGGGGGGGAGTTTAGACCTTTTACTGACCTTCTAACTCAACATGGGGTTGAGCATAGGCATCTTTGTCCACATACACATGAGCAAAATGGGGTAGCAGAACGCAAACACAGACACATAGTTGAAACAGGTTTAACTCTCCTTGCACAAGCCTCTATGCCTTTTAAATATTGGGATAAGGGTTTTCGAACCTCTGTCTTTCTCATAAACAGATTACCCACACCAGTTCTTCACAACAAAACACCCCTAGAGGTACTTTTTCAAACCAAACCTGTCTATTCACAACTCAAAGTTTTTGGTTGTACATGTTATCCTAACATTCGACCCTATAATAGAAATAAGCTACAGTTCAGGTCTATACCATGTACTTTTCTTGACTACAGCATCAAACACAAAGGTTACAAGTGTTTAGATCCATCTGGAATGATATATGTTTCTAGGGACATCATCTTCGATGAATTTTCTTTTCCTTTTGCAAAATCCACTCACACTGCTTCTTCACCTTCGATGAGTCATGTCCCTCGTCTCCCTTGACAATTCCACTTAGTACTGTACCCTTAGAGTCGTCTCCACAGTCACATTCAACTCCTTCCACACCCTTAGTGTCATCTTCACCATGCCAACTGAACATACCAATCCCAGAAGTTCAGTCAATTCCCCCTGCTCCACCAGTTCATAGAACCTCTCCTGTGGAAGAACCTCTGTCTACAGTTTCAGGCCAGAATCAAATCTCATGTGTTCAAGATCAGGAATTCAAAGATCCTAGACCATCCCATTCCATGGTAACACATTCTAAACGAGGTATTTTTAAATCAAAAGTGTACATGGCAACAAGAGAACCTAGCTTAGTTGAAGAAGCTATTGAAACTTTACACTGGAAACAAGCCATGACAAATGAGTTTCTTGCTCTTCAGTGAAATGGCACGTGGAGTCTGGTTTCTTTACCTTCTGGCAAAAAAGGCAATAGGCTGCAAATGGGTATTTAGAGTCAAAGAAAATCCAGATGGGAGCATCAACAAGTACAAAGCATGACTTGTTGCAAAAGGATTTCATCAAGTTACAAGCTTTGATTTTATTGAGACTTTTAGTCCAGTAGTTAAGCCTACAACTATTCATGTGATTCTTACGTTAGCACTGAGCAAGAAATGGTGCATGAGACAACTTGATGTCAACAATGCATTTTTGAATCGTGATTTGCAAGAAGAAGTATACATGGAGTAGCCTGCCGGTTTTGTTGATCATCAAAATCACCATTTAGTGTGCAAACTACACAAGTCGTTGTATGGCTTGAAACAAGCTCCAAGGGCCTAGTTTGACAAACTGCATCATGAGCTTTTCAAGCTTGGTTTTCACTCTGCCAAATCATATCAGTCATTCTTTATTCAGGCTACATCACAGTGGTCGTATGTTCTTGTCTATGTAGATGATATACTCATCACAGGAGATCATGAATCAGCAATTCAGAACCTCTTAGTCAAACTTAATTATGCTTTTGCACTTAACGATCTAGGAGAAATTGACTACTTTCTTGGAATACAGGTTACAAAGACCTCTTAAGGCTTACATTTGTCTCAGGAAAAATATGTGGCAGATTTGTTATGCAAAATGAAGATGCAGTTTGCCAAGAGTGCTTCAGCTCCCATGACTGCTGGGCTAAAGTTGACTTCTTTTGGCAGTGATCAAGTGAATGATGTGCAGCTGTATAGAAGTGTCATTGGTGCATTGCAATATGTAACAATTACAAGACCAGAAATTTCCTATAGTGTCAACAAAGTTTGTCAATTCATGCAAACTCCATTAGAAGCCCATTGGAAAGCAGTAAAGAGGATCTTAAGGTATGTAGTTGGTATAATTAATTATGGTCTTCATTTGAGAGTGTTCTGTAGAAAATCTGAGTCTGGTTGGCTTCTGTGATGCTGACTGGGCGTCAAATGCTGATGACAGGAGGTCAACTTCAGAGTACTGTGTTTTTCTTGGCTCAAATCTTATGTCTTGACAGTCAAAGAAACAGCACACAGTGTCAAGATCATCCACTGAAGCTAAGTACTGCAGTCTAGCCAGTGTGGTAGCAGAGATTTTCTGGTTGCAATCTCTCTTTTCTGAGCTGAATTTTCAGAGGTTAAAAAGCTAGTAATCTGGTGTGATAACCTTAGCACGGTTCATCTAGCAGCAAATCCAGTTTTACATACTCGGACTAAGCATATAGAGCTAGACTTGTATTTTGTCCGCGAAAAGGTCATGAGAAAACAAATATAAGTCAGACATGTACCAACAATTGATCAGCTAGCAGATATTTTCACCAAGGCTATTTCTAGCTCAACTTTTAGTCTTATACGAAGCAAACTTAAAGTAGAAGAACTAGCTACTTTAAGTTTGAGGGGGGCTGTTAAGTAGTATTAGTTCTTGCCAGAGTAGTTAGGAATTATACGTGTAAATCCCTCATTAGCTGAGCTTAGTGTACAAGTGGTTACTTGTATTAATTTATGTATAAATAGATAGTTGTAACAATTTTCAGATTAATCAATTTAATTTTTACTTCTCACTCATCAATATTCTTTCTCTCCCTAGCTTTTCAGTTGAAAGCTTTCTTTACAAGCTTTTCTTATACTGCCTATAGCACGCAAGACTTTTAAAAATATTTTGCTCATTTGTCGTCACTCATAATTCAAATCAAATGATTACTCATCAATTCATACGTGCTTATGGCAATTGGTTCAAAATTTGACAATGCAATCCAACTTCTAAGATATGAAAGCTCCATAATTCAAAGACAGACTCCATAAACCTCGCGTTGTTGTAAGTTGATTTGTTGCTTTCTGCTTCTAAAATAGCAAATATATATGATTTACTTTTGACTTGTTTACATTTGAGTAGAAATCAAAATAATAGTACTGCTCGTGCAAAAAAAAAATCATACCCTAAGTCTCCATTCATTTCATCAATTCAAGTTAAAATTCGAGTTTTATTATAGTAAAAGGCTCTCAGAAACAGTTACATTTAACTTTTTTACTACAGTAAAATGCTCTCATATAAAATCACATCTTAACTCGAATCAGCGAACTAAACGAATCTTAAAGTAATATTTCTTTTACTACTATATTAATAGCGATAGAATTGATTCAAAACTATGTTTGGTAGGAGGGTGGAAAGATTAGTTGTAGATCAAAAGGTGTATGAGAAAGAACTAGACTCAAAATCATTGGTTAATTGGTTTGCCAGAATTTTGATGGGTCTAAAATTGGATAATTTACAAGGGAGAAAGTATATATTAAACGCACTAAAAAAATATTTGTTCAATCTCTTGCCTTTTATTTATTGTGCATAAGTTATATATATCTTCTTACTTCCTAATCTCTGTTGATTTAGTGTCAATGTTTGATGATTTTAACTTGAGGTTCTTGTTTGATCAATATATGGACTGTGCACTGTTTGACTTCTAGTGGTAAAGGTGAAATTGTGCCCATTTTTGAATAAAATTACGTAGATATTTTATATTTTATCAGTGGTTAAAAGATTTTTATTAAAAGTGAATGAGATGCTAGACACTAATAATTTTTTTTAATTTAATAAAAAGGAAAAATGATTTGTTTTATTGTATCTATTTTGAAAAATATTTGAAACTAATATTCCTGTCCTAGGTAAAGAATTTTATTACTTTTATACGCTTACATTCGATTTTATTATCTTTGTAAAACGAAATAAAAATAGAAGTAGTTTAATAGTTGGTCGTTTTGTTTATGAACATATTTGATGATTAATATTGTGACACATCACACATTCGACTAACAAATTCAGGTTCGTCCCCAAAAGACCAAAAAGCCACCCATCATGGAGTTATCTTCTTTCTCTTCCTGTCCATTTGTCAAAACTCATATTCCTTATTTATTTATTTATTTATTATTGTTAATAAATTTACTTTATTTACTATTTTTATTTATTGTATACTTTTTTTTAATAAAAAAATAAAAAAATTATTTTGAGAGTATATGAGTCTAACTTTTACTTTATATTCTTAATAAATATCTTTTTATTAGTTAAATTTTAATTCATACACTTTTAAAAGTATTTATCAAAATTACCCTTTTATAATTAAAACTTACAAGTTACACTCAGGGCTGTAAAAATTTAGGCCGAACATGACTAATCCGTCCGACCTGAACTAA
>NW_010361016.1:0-13396 GCF_000414095.1 Morus notabilis | reverse complement strand
CTACACGAAATTTGTGGATTTCTTTTTCTTTTCTTTTCTCAAATTCAAATAGGCCCAACCCACACATTACGGGTTGGGCCGCAAGGCGGGCTTTCTTTTGCCCGATACTCTCCGACCCGGCCGATGAGATCAATGAGAAAAAAAAAACCCCAATGCCCTAACTCTCAGTATGATATCTCCCTCTTTCCTCTCTCTCTTTGCACCGCTCAGCAGCTCCCACTCCTCAGCCTCTCTCTCTCTCAGTCTCTCTCACTTCTTAGTCTCTCTCTCTACTAGCCTCCCTCTATGACGCCGTTCTTCTTTTTCTTCTCACACTCGCCGAGTCACCGTCCTTACTCCCTTGCCGTTTCTTCTTAGAAGCAGAGCCAAAGGCTCTCAAGCTCAGCCTATCTCCCTCTCACTTCCTCAGTCCTCAGACTTATGGA
Organism: Morus notabilis; assembly: GCF_000414095.1. Taxonomy (NCBI): domain Eukaryota; kingdom Viridiplantae; phylum Streptophyta; class Magnoliopsida; order Rosales; family Moraceae; genus Morus; species Morus notabilis. The sequence goes on along the minus strand of NW_010361016.1, from coordinate 12,971 downwards.
ACATCAGATTTATGGAAATCTCTGATACGATTGTGCAAAAATGGAATCATGGAGTCGTGAAGATTTTGTTTTTTCAATCTTCTGAGAAAAGTTCAAAAAAGAGAAAGAAATTTACTTTTTATTTCGAAAATATTAACCAAGTGTATTAGAATTGAAAACTGATTTTTCAATAAAAAAAAATTAAATTACATGTGGCATTTTTGGGACTCGTGGCATTTAAGATGAGTGAACATTTGGGTCGTGGCATGTAAGCTTCCTCTGTCATTGTATCGTGTCTCTCCTCCAAAGGCCACCGAAATTGTAACTCAAAATCTCATTAATGGTTGGTTGCTAAAACAATACTTTGCTTTCCAACATGTTGCCAGTCCAGGCCCAACCCGCCCAGCCTGCAAAACTGAGTTTATCCGAGATAACCCGAAGGGTTACGGATTTGTGAGCCAAATATAATGCTGCGGCCCAAATTTCCCTCACCCCGAATGTGATGGCTAGGCCAAAATTTTAGGCCCAACCCGAGCCTACCCGGCCTACTTACACCCCTAATTGCACCCAGTAAAGGAACTGATGAGTGAGTTTTAACTCATTTATTTAATGTCCTAAAATTGAATAATTGCTTGTATCTTCAAGTTTTTAGGTTGTTTTAATATGTTTGTGAGTGATTCAGGTAAACAAAGAAGAATTGGATCACTTGGAAGAAAAAACGTCAACAGGAGCCCGAAACCAATGCGCGCCCACGCGCCCACATCAGGGACTCCAGCGCGCACCCGCGCGCCCACATCAGGGACCAGCGCGCGCCCACATCAGGGAACAGCGCGCGCCCACATCAAGGAACCAGTGCGCACCCGCGCCCTGGCCCCCCCCAGCGCGCCCGTGCGACTTAAGGCGCGCGCCCGTGCGCTAGGCGCGTTCCACCAACTTCAGGCGCGCGCCCGCGCGCCGTTCCTCCAACCCATGCGCGCGCCTGCGCACTCTGAGGGCTCTGGCTAGCTGAGGCCATTTTCGGGGCATATAGAATTTGGCCGGGCAAAAAGGAGAGGGATACAGAGAGCAAAGGGGAGTTTTGGAGACAACAGAGACAAAGGAAAAACCCTAGTTTTTGGGGGCAGCAGACAGAGAGGAGAAAACCCTAGTTTTTCTGGGGAATCAGGGAAGCTCTTGGAGATTGGAAGCTGGACTACACTGAGTTTTATTTTTCTTCCTCTCCCTTTCTCTTGTTCTTAGACTTAGTATTTTCTCTATTTTTGCGGATTTATCATGTATTTTCAGATTTGTTTAATCTTGAATATATTTGAGTTTACATTGATGGGTGGTTAGATTCTTATGCTAGGGGACTTGATGTAACTTTGCTACGATTATGCTATGAATATTTGATGCTATTTGATGTTTTTCATTCCCAAACATTTGTGCTCTTCTTTGCTTAATGCTTTAATAAATTGAAAGATTGATTAGAAGATTTAGATATGTTGGGATTTGTTGAACACAGCCTAGTGAGTATTGGAATCGAGAGATGAATATGAGCTAGGTAATCACAAATGAATTAGAGCTTAATGAATGCACAATTAACTTAATTAATAGGGATATTAATTAGGTGGTTTTGCATATATTTGACTCGGCACTCGAGAGAGGGAGTTGGATTATTTTAGGAAATTCATGATGAATGTTTGGCTTGAGGGAAATCAATAGCATTAAAAAGGATTAGAATAATTAGGCAAGGTGAAATCAAGGACCCTAGCTACCTTATCATTAGAGCCCCCTTCGATCGCAAAAGTTTCTTCCATTGTTTAGTTTGCTCGTCTAATTAGTTTAGCATTTTATTTTTATTTTGATTGATCTCATTCTCATGATTGGACTTGTCTAGATAAAACTGAGTTATTCTAGTTGTGATACTTAGCTAGACTTTAGGAACACAATCCTCGTGGGACACGACACTCACTCACTACTTTATTACTTGTCGACCTCGTGCACTTGCGAGTAGAAAATAGGTGTTATTTTCGCACCGATCAGGAACCAAAAGGACTTTAAAGAGAAAAGTTATAAATTTTAAGCTTGAATTGACATATATGAAGAGATATTTACAAATGTCTCTTCTTAGAAAGAATACCATAACCACGTCATCATAATGTAATTCAAATATCAAATATACCCTTAGGCGGTAGGTCTCACGATACTAGTACTATCCAATTGAAATACTTGCCGGTATCCTAACTAAGATACCCGACCATATCTGGCGGCAGTATTAGCAGCCGTAACCACTGGCACTAAAAAGTCACTGGTATTTGGTCAAGATACCGACTGGTATCCGCTAAGATACCAGTTACCAATTGGTAACCAACGAGTCACCGACCGGTAACCACCCAAATCTGCCAGAAACCACCATTACAGCGACTGGCAGCCGGGAAACCAAATCACCAGAAAAATCAAAATCACATAAATGAACCAAACATTCACAGAATCCACAACTACTAAACCAAAAAAAAGATAAAAAAATTGATTGTTATTGCTCGACCATGGTAGATCTAGAAGAGACGACGCTCGTGGGAGAAATCCACGACTTTGGTAGATCTTCTTGCCGGGGTACAGATTCGTGCACTCTCATTGATGAACGGAAAGAAGAACACTTCCACGAGGTTGGAGTTGAGCGAAGTAGGAGGCCCGGAACTCAGCATCGTGGCAAAGTTTCAATCTCCGACTAGAGGGAGCTGGCAAGCGCGCGAGGGAGAGAAAGAGAGAAAAGAAACCAAATATGAGAGATCTCTACATGCGGCAACGAAAGAGGGAGACCCGGCCAGAGGAAGCAACCTGAGGGAGTCGAATGGCAATAGAAGTTAAGTGGAGAGCCGCTCAGGTTGAGAACCGCGTGAGCAAAGCTTGGTGCCGGCGGCTGGAGAAGAAAGAGAAGGAGAGAGAGACAGAGATGGTGGCTGTAGAGGAAATGGAGGGAGAGAGAAAGAGAGATAGAGAAGAAAAACCTGGGGATATTTTGGTATTTTTAAAAAATTAGGGGTTGTTCTTTTGGAGTGTGACTTGAGTGTAGTTTTTGAGTTGAATTTGAGTTATAATTTGAGTTAAAGTTGTAACTTGAATAAAATTGAGTAAAGTTGAATAAAGTTAGAACTTAAAAGAACGTGAACTTGAATAAAGTTGTAACTTGAGTTTAAACTTTTTTTGAGTTTTGTTGCAAAAGAATAACCCCTTAATATTACAGAAAACAAAATCTCGTTTATTTCACCGATTCGAGTTTATAATTCAAGTTTTACTACAGTAAAAAGCTCTAAGAAATAGTTAGATCTAACTTTTTAGCTATAGTAAAAAGCTCTAACATAAAGTCACATTGTAGTAAAAAGCTCTAAGAAATAATTAGATCTAACTTTTTAGCTATAGTTAAAAGCTCTAACATAAAGTCACATATTAACTTGAATTAAAAACTCGAATCAGTGAACTAAACGAGCTCTAAGAGAGTTTCATGCCTCGTTCATTTCACCGAATAAAGTTTTCAATTTTAATTTTGTTACAATTAAAAGCTTAAAAAATCACATTTAATTTTTTCTGTTACAGTTAAAAACTTTTATATAAAATTATATTTCAGCTCAAATTAAAAACTTAAATCAACAAAATGAATGAGAGAGTTGATACCTTGGTATATCTCGATCCAAAGGGAATACCCATGGCATGTTCCCTGATTATCTCGAACCAAAACGGAACATGGGCTTGAAAAAAGTGAAGCATCAAACCAGCCCAACCCAGTTTACGGCCCATGAAGTCTAAATGCAATCTCCCAGGCTCCTAGCAACCAAACCAAAACCACCCCCAGCGTTATCCTTTCTCTTCACTCAAAATCTCTCACCTCCCCAAACATGACACTAGCAATGTCCTTACAATTCCCGGCGACACCGCCGATCACCGGTCATACGACCTCTTCATCGCTACGGAAAACTACAGCTGTCCGTTACCACTGTCCCTTCCAAGCGAGGTTTCCAAAAATAACCGACAAGAGAAGAATAAGAAGAAAGCAGTCGTTTTGGGCGACGAAAGCCGTTGACGAAAGCCGAGGGAACTCCGAGCCGGAGGTCGCAAACGAAAGTGAGTCGAAGGGCGAGTTGAGCGAGTTGGGATCGGAGATCAAGAAGGCGATGGAGGAGCGGAAGGCGGCGGAGAAAGAGGAAGGGGAAGGGCTGCTGGGCGGAGTGTCGAAGGAGATAAGGGAGATCGAGTGGCCGTCGTTTGGAAAGGTCTTGGGAACGACTTGGGTCGTATTGGGGGTCATCGCTGGCTCGAGTGTCGTTTTGCTCACTCTCAATGCCGTTTTGGCCGAGCTCTCCGACCGGGTCTTTGCCGGTAGAGGATTTCAGGATTTCTTCACCTGAGAGAATGAATGTGATATCTAATGGGGGGATTTCAAGTTTTTTTTTTTTTTTTTTTTTTTTTTAAGTTCAGGGATTTGATTGCAAGTGTTGAGATCAAAGAAGAGAAGATAATGAATTTTGGAGTGGATTTAAGATTTTTGGGCTCCGTTCTTTCCGTTATTCTCTTACAGAGAATGGCACTTGGATAACTAGACCAAGAAAGTGTAAAACAACAGATCATAATTTATTAAAGATGATAGTTATCAACGGGGAAAATGATAATTTAACGTTACAATTCTTCGAGATATAACATCTTTAGATATAGTCCGTCTGAATAGGATAAATTTTGAACCATCAAATAAACAAAATTATAGGCAAAATGGCAAAATGTCATTGGTACGTTTGTGTAACACTTACGTTTTGTAAATTAAGTGGACGTTATTTCATGTATTTAAAATTATACTTCAGAATTATTTTTAATTTTCATGTGTTTTATGAGAGAAAATATTATAACAAATTACAAATTATAATTTAAATCATGACACGAATATACCAACTAAACGTACTTCATTTTAAAGTGTTGGACTATATACAAGTGTCTGATTGGGGATATTTTTGAGAAATATGTTAGATTAAAGCCTCATTCACTTCGCGAATTCGAGTTTTCAATTCGAGCTGAGATGCTATATTTTCTAAGAGTTTTTTACTGTAACAGAAAAAATTAAATGTGATATTTTTTTAGAGTTTTTTACTATAAAAACCTAAAATTGAAAACTCGAATCGGTGAAATGAACAAAACGTAAAACTTCACAAAATTTATCAAGCAATTCAAGAGCGTCTGTCATACTCATAGTACATTTTCACAAATTCTTTTTATTTAATAATGCATCTGCTAAAGAATCTCCTAAGGACTTGACCATCAATTTTTTCATGGCATCACTCTCCATAGGACCATGTATGAACCATGTAAAGTACATAGAAAAAACCTTAGACGGAGGACAAATGTTCATGCTAAAAATCTCCCAAATCAACCTCAGAGACATTCAAATGCTATTTAACAAATCCCGAAAGCTGAAACTCACGTTTTTACATTTCAAATTGAAAACATGATATGATCCATGTTAGTTTAGCTTTAGTTCATTCCAAACCTTTGCATAGCAGGCCACTAATCGTAAAGTGTACCATATTGAATAACATCTCCACATTCTACCGATCGGAGCAACCAAATACCCAAATCTCCAAAGCCTAATTACACTGCAACAAAAGCTGAAAACAGTTCCAACTAAGGAAGAGCAAGAAAACAAAAATGAGGAAAAACTGCAAGACGCATCAATCATTCACTTCCACCTGCAGGACCCACAAGGACTCCCTGCGCAGAACCTTCCTTTCGGGCACTTTCATCTTGTTTCTCATTGTTATCGGCCTTTCTTATCCGAATTTTGTACTTGGCCTCAAAGTCGGAAATCTCCTTTTTCTTCTTTTCCAAGGCCTCGTTCAACCGGGCAATGACCTCCTCAAGGCCCTCCTTATTGCGCTGCACAGCAGGCGAGACCTCTTTGATGGTTCTCTCCACCAGCACGCCTCCAATCATGCGATAGCACCGTCTAGATGGGTCGAGTGGCTGAATAGCATTAATCACCAATGAGTGCTCACTCACTTCCATCTCGAGTTCAGTGATCTTCGAGTAAATTTGGTTCAGTTCAGACCTCATAGAAGCATACATGTTCGCGACTACTTGCTCATTTACAGGTTCCCTGCGATCTCCTTCAATGCTACTGGCCATGATGAACTGCAAAGAAAGAGGAAAGGTAAGAAAAATATTACAGCGTAGGAAACACTCAGACAACACAAGCCAAATGGACGGCAAAGATAGGCCACGTTTGGAAAGCAATGCAGACAATGCAACAAATGAAACCGTTGGTTTTATACGTAAAGTGTAGACTTGCAACCATTAACATCACTGACTTGTAAAGAAAATAAATAGCCAGAAAATATCAAATTCATGTAATTAATTGGTTGTTTCATTATGATGTTGACAATATTACAACATTATTCAGTTACTTCCACACCCAAAACAAGAACATGGCAACGTGTTCACTGATACAAATCACAATTGCAACATGAATGAATCTCACATTAGGAAAGGACACAAAAAGAAGTGAAATTTTGGCACAATAAAATGAAACAAAGATTGCAAACTCTGGTCACAGGGAATTCTTCAGCTTTATGTCAAGTTCAGCTTCCACATTAGATCAAAGTTTTTGTTTGTTATCTGAGAAAAGCTCATCTCTACTTTCTAGAAACAAAAACAAAAAATAGTGAAAATTCCTTTTAGAAAACTAGGCTGAAACAAACGGACTAGTCAGAAACCACTGAGAAGATTAGATTGCCTGCCATAGACCTGGGATTGAACATAGAATTACAAACATATGGTCGAGATTCAAATTGATGTCATTTCAATTCAAATAAAGAAACATTGAAAAGGCAAATAAATCAGCAATCTGAGTCAACTACTTGTATTAAATCAGCAATAAACCAGAATATGATTAGAATTGCAATCTTCAAAATAGTTTGACCGTTTTGTAATTTATTTTTGCAAGTTGAAATAAAAAGCAAATAAAATGAGAAAACATAGTGCTCTTTATTCGCTTTGAAATCATACAGCCTGAAAACCTATAACAAAATCTCGACCGAAAAAAAAAGAAGAAAAAAAAACCAACAAGAGAGGTGAAACAGGAAACCTAGGAGAAAAAGGCAAGCCTGAGGATTGTGCAAGAATTAGGATTCTAATTTGACGAGAAACAAAACTTGATTGAGAGTGAAAGAGTGCGGATTTAAAGTTTGAAGATTGGTAAATTTGTTAAATAAGATGGAATCATCACCAATAATCTCTACAAGAACATTTGCCATCTTTGAATTGATGAAACCGATTGTTGTCCCTCACTATAATTTCTCTCCCTACAATGCCTGATATGAACTTTATGGCACTATGGCAATCCCCACATATCCTAAGGTTTTTTGTAATCCTGATTGGTACACCAGGAGGAATGGCTACTAGGCCAAAGGCAAGGGCAAGTTTTTCACTGTGGTACCAAACTTCTGATGTTTTCTCTTCTTCTTCTAAATCAAATAGAGCATAATTGGTGTCAGGAAAATAGCCTGCCTCCTTCACCATCCTCCTTAACTTGGTTAGCATTTCCTGAATCTCAGAGTTTCTTTCGTGGGATGTATCCTTCGCTTGAAAGATATGGACTGTATTCTTTACAGTGATCCAACTATAGCCTGCACCTTTCTTAATCCCAACATCTTTCATTTCCTTCCTCACAAGAGTGGCTTCTTCCCATCTACAATTGAAATGACAAAAAAGCTCAGTTCATGTCGTTCTACTTCCTAAACCATCCCATAAGTGAGATTTCTAAATATTTCTAGGAGAAAATAATGAATCTAAGGCTAAGCAATTTATTTGTGAAAGTACTTGACCCCAGAAAGAAAATCTAGACAGATTGGTTTTTGATTAGTATATAATTACCTGCCAGCAGCAGCAAACATATTAGAAAGCACCACATGATTGCCCGAATCTTTAGGATCAAGTTTAAATAAATTATCAGCTGCAATCTCACCGAGTTCAGATTTCCTATACATTTTACAAGCTCCGAGAAGAGCCCCCCAAACTGAAGTTGTGGGGAGAATTGGCATCTTCTTGATAAACTCATATGCACGCTCTACCAAACCGGCACGCCCTAACAAGTCCACAACACACGCGTAATGCTCCACCCCTGGTTCAACTCCATACCTTGCTCTCATCGACTCAAAAATCTCCATACCCTTTTCCACTGCACCTGCTTTACTACAGGCCGATAATATAGAGACTAACGTAACATAATTTGGTAGAACCTCACAATTGCTTGATGTCATTTTCTCACATAGTGCCAAAGCCATGTCTGCATGCCCTTGGTGCGCATATCCATTTATCATTGCATTCCAAGTGATTGAATTCCTATGAGGCATCTCATTGAACTCACGCTCCGCGTCATTTATGCTTCCACATTTACCATACATATCCACAAGTGCACTCCCAACAAAGATATTTCCCTCAACACAGGCCTTCACTGCAAGAGTGTGGCCTGATCTACCCAAATCGAAATCCGACAACCCAGCACAAGCACTTAGGAATGTTGAAATCATAAAATCATTAGGAACAAGGCCTTCTTTTCTAGCCTTCAAAAAGACTTCACAAGCATTTTCCTCTTCATCATTTTGCACATACACGGCCATCATAGAGCACCAAGAAACATCATTTCGTAGATGAATTCTATCAAAAACCATCTCGGAAGACTCAACCTCCTGACACTTCCCATAAAAATCAATAAGCCCATTCATGACTTTGACATATTTTCCATATCCACATCGAATCACAAACCCATGTAATTGACGCCCAAGCTCCAAATCCGACATATCGGAACATGCGTTAAGAAATGAGCAGAAAGTGATCGAATCAGGTTCCCCGCCAACCCTTAGAAACTCAATAAACTTCTTAATACCATAAATAGGCCTCCCACTAAGCACCGCATTTGATATATATGCATTCCAAGTTGTACTATTTCTCTCAGGCATTTCATCAAACACCTTACAAGCATCATCCCAAAGACCGGTTTTGCAATACATGTCAAAGGCACCACATCCAACAAAGACATCATGTATCTGGCCAATCTTAAACGCAACAGCATGAACCTGTCTTCCAACAAATGACATGCCAAGCGACGCCGAGGCCTTGAAAATGCAAGGAAAAGTGAAGTCGTTTGGTTGAATACAGTCTAAACGCATGCCACTAAAATGATGCAAAGCGGAAGCAAAATGGCCATTGTGGACACAACCAGCAATGAGGGAGCTCCACGTGACAACGGAGCGAGACGGGGTGAGCGAGAGAACGAGTTGAGCTGAATCAGGTAGGTCGAGTTTGGAGTACATGTGGACGAGGTGGTTACAGAGAAAGGCAGGGAGTGAAGAACCAAGGTTCCTAATGATTTGGGCATGGACAACTCGGCCGAGGCGAGCCGAGCGAGTAGACACGGCCAATTCAACCAGAGACACAAGCGACATGTTATCTACTGAAGTACAATCTACTCATAACAATGACATGTTGGGTCTTCGAGTTAAGATAAAGAACTTCAACGTTTTAGCTTTAACACAACAAAAATTATAGATATAATACCCTAACAAAAAAGAAAAAAAAAAAGATAAAAAGATAAAAACTTTAGGATCCGTTTAGAAGGCATACTCAGGTCATGATTTGGGTTTGTTGGCGGATATTTTGTGAAGGAAACCCTCTGGGAGATAAAAAATACTACAGAGAATCATGATTTTAGTTTGAGTATAGCTTCCAAACAACCCCTTAGACTACACACAAGCATGTCTATATTTCAAAGTTACATATAACCTATTCCTCAGCTTAGCAACTACTGAAATTGGAACAAAGAACAGAACATTTATAAGAGCCTAGTCGAGGTAAACAAAAATACGGAAGAACCTGCTACGTTTGACAAGCCGGCGAGGATTGGTGGAGAAAACTGGTGTGACGGAGACGTAGATGCACAAAACGACACCGACGAGGAAGCTGGGACGACGCTGCGCAGTCTGTTACTTCCAAAGGCCGATGCGAACAGAGCTGGAAGAAGAAAGAAGAAAAGTCAATGAGAAGAAGAAGATGAAGAAGATGAAGAAGAAGAAGAAAGAGGAGGGTGATCAGATCAGAGCCATGGCTGGGTGAGAGAGAATCAGAGATACCTGGGTGATGATCGAGAGGGAAAATGAAACCCTAAATCACAGAAAAGTTAATTTTACACATTTTTTTAAATTTAGACTTATTTGCATGAATGTCCCTGAACTTCTCGTGTTTAGCGAATTAGTCTCTAAATTAAAAATCTTGATTAACCCCGCAAACGTCAAATGTAAAAATATGAATGGGTTATTAACGAGTTCTATTCATTTCAATGATGACAAGTTTATTAAACGTGTTATTACGTGTCAATTAGTTGGCAGGTAACTCGAAATGACATACAATATTCATACTAATATGCGGGCTAATCCGTTTTGACTCGAATTTTATTAGTGGTTAAGTCAAAAATTTATCTACGGGTGGGTTCTATATGCTGACTCAAATTATTATTCTAAGATGATCTTAAGGAAACACAAAAAGAATAAGAATACGAGGACATATGAGTTCAATCCTTAGTATTTATCCTCAAATTAACAACATGTGAGTCTCACTTAATTAAAAACTTCTTTTTAATCGAGGGGCTAATAATTGTGTTTAAAGAAAAGGAAAAAAAAAAAAAAAAAGGACATGTTAGGACTTTAGTTGGCAATTGTTGACATTAATTGTAAAAAATTCAAAACCAAGTATTTTTGGCAATTGACGTTTATAGAGAAAATTAGAGATGATTTTGGTTGTTTGATTGTTCCGAAAATAGAATGTTTTTGTTGATGAAAATCAAATTTTGGAAGCAAATAATTATATATTTGATGAGAGAGTTATTTGAGGAGGGAATATTATATTTTGATTGTCTTAATGGGCTAATTGTATTTTGGTAATGTGAGAAATTTGATTAGAGGCTTATTTTGCATGGCATGGGGGAAATGGATGTAGTTGGCATTTAATCATCATTACCATTAAGAGTTTTGTGATATAAAGGTGATGAGGTGCTAGAAATGGAAAGTAGAGTATGATGAGAAGATTATATATCAATCTGTAAGTTGAATTTTGGGTGACCACCAGAATTGAAAGATTGGTATGAGTGATCCGAATTTGATATTGGGTTTGATGGAGATAATGTAAAAGTGTGGAGATATTATTGCCGTTAAAAGCAAAAATCAAGAGTATATCATTAACTATCCAAGTTTGACTTGGATTACACGTTAGAAGCACGCCAACTCTTACTATATATTCTTATGTGTGTACGTTAAGTTGGTAGCCTTGGAAGTGAGAATATTCCGCTTTTATGTTTTTAAGGTTTTATAGTAATTCAAGGTTGCCCATATAAAATGTGCTTCTATAGAGAAGAGAAAGTCTGTGATTAATGAGTCTTTGAATGTTGATTAAAGATCCTCCTTCGAGATAAAGATTATAAGCTTTCAGAAGAAAGCGCACTGCTAGTCGAAGGAATTTCACCACGTAATTTGAAGACGAGTGGTTCTCGCTGGACAAGGCTATTAAGGAGATTCGACACGGCAGCAACAACATCAATGAGGGAGTCTTTAAGTGTATAAGTTCGATTGGTGTCTATAATTCTTTAGAACTTAGTGGATTGTTCACTGTCTGGGCATGACCTTACAGATGTAGGTTGTTCAACCAAATGGCGATATCATTTTCTCATGTCCTTTAATTTTTCTGCTAATTTTTTTGCATTATTTCTTACTTTATTTCTTTAACGTCTCTGAGCATAATCATTATAGTCAATCGTTAGTACTACATAAAGTGTTATAGCACTCATTGTGACACCTGCCGAAAAAAAAAATAAACCTTTCATTTGGTATCAAAGCGGTTCACTAACTGTTTGCTTGGTGAGATTTTGAGAATAGATCTGTGATCGCAAAAATAGACTTTCTAATGGAAGAAGGTTCAGTTACACACCCTCCATTACTTGATGGCACTAAGAAGTTCAACATGAAGAACAAAACGCACCAATATTCAGCAACTCTAACAATTCTTAGAAGAATGAAGCTGCAAAAACAAGCTCAAAAGTGAAGACAAAAAATAGAGGAATTCAATGTCGGGAATGTGATGATTATGAACACATTCATACTGAGTGTGTAAATACTCTCAAAAAGAATAAGAAGTCTCTCAATGCCACCTGGAGTGATGAAGATTCTGAAGGCAGTCATGAGGATGATGAATATGTGAGTAATTACTTTACCTTTAACGTTTGTACTAATCAAAAATTTTATGGTGACAACGATAATCTAATTTACCACGAATATAGTGCCACCGTAGGGTAGGTCAAAATATCACAAATTGAACCGAGACCTTCTCAATTGATAAATATAATCAAAAAATCTCATTTTTTTCATATTTGTCAACTACCATTATTTTTGGTCAAAAATATAATCAACAAATTGATTACATTTTCATGAGTGTAACCCATCATTTCAGATTCTACAGACTTAACTCCGAAGTGCCGCCGTAGGGTAGGTCAAACCGAAAATACATCCTTGAATCCTATCGCTAGGAAGTCAACCTTGTTATTGATCCGAAAGAACCCTTTGCGTAGGGAGTGCGGAAGCGGTGCCGCCGCGAAGCCCCTTTCGAATCTTACGGTGTTGAACTAATGATGGAGACCAGTGGGTCGCATTTTCATACAACCCTCTCCTACTCATTATTTTGCAAATATGTATTTTATTTGAAAAAACATCTCATGGTTTTCAAATCAAAAAATAAACAATTTATTTTTCGGATATGTGAAATTCCAAATTTTAACTCTTAAATTCAATTTCACATTAAACATTATTTTGCAAATCAATTTTGCAACTTAAATCAATTTAATCATATTAAATCGATTTCAACGCATGGTTCTTATTTTATTTTATTTTCTAAAACACTTTTATAATAAATAAAATAAACAATAACAAATGCGC
>NW_010361015.1:4946-7544 GCF_000414095.1 Morus notabilis | reverse complement strand
AATGACTACCCAGCGATTGTAGTGTAGGTTACACTTTTGAAGAGTGTCGTTTTCTCACCAGAATTGTCAGAGAGAGAGAGAATCCCAATCGTTGTTGGCTTGGGCCTCACGTGGTCAACACGTGAGTCCCGTTATCAAATATTTAAAGGACGTTTGATTCATAAATTCAGAATTATTATTAATTTATGAATTCTTATTCTAAATGCACATTTAGCTCACAAAAGAATAAATAAAATAAAATAAAATAAAAACACACACAGTGTAATGATCAGTCGTGCTTGTTTTGGTTATTGGCATGTCTCATTGTGCTGGTGTATATGATATTAAATTGTGGAAGAGTAGAAAATGATGAATATCACATGGGTTTTCTCTGCAGGTTGTTGAAGCTTGAGGAGGTCAAAAGATCAGGCTCAGGTGGGCGTCAGGACCCTTTCATTTACACGGTAATTTTGATCTCCCAATTTGCTAATTCTAAAGAAACCATGTCAATAGTATTACTAGTAAAACTAAAATCCTTAAAAAAGTGTATCTTGCAGAAATCTTGTTTAGAGAGTATTTTGCATAACTATAGAGAACAAGGGGAGTTAAAATCTTTTATAGAAATATTTCAATATGTTTTTTGCTCTTCATTTGTTTTGCAGAGAGCATCACGCGTATAGGAAATAGATGACCAGATTACTAGGTGCAGGTCATATGCAGAGTTTTGATCATTCCCTTTAATTGGGAAAATTTTGTTCTTACGGATAGCTAAATGTTGAAATAGTTAGCAAAACCAGTTTTGATTAATCTCTGTAACTTCAAGAGTTACGCCTATGAAAGATGGATTAGTACTTCTCTTTCAAACATACCAAACCATATATATCCAAGTTCGAAGTAAAAAGGACCAGATGAAAAAGTTTTATATACAAGTTATTCTTAATTGAGCAGCTGAAATCCTTTTGACAATTGTGAAAAAGGCATTTTTTGATTTTTTTTCCAAATTACTGCAAAAAATGATTGACCCCAGAATCATGAGAAGGAAGTGGCTATTTGTTTTTGTGAATGGCCAATATTGGAGCCTTCTGGAGAATAAATTAAAAAACCTAGGACCATAGCAAAGAACCTGAGTCAGGGGTCAGAAATTAGAATATAAGCAACCTTTGGAGTTTGGACCAAACCAATTGCTTCAAGAAAATTCTCAATCTATTTTTTTTTTTTATTAATGACAATATTCTCATTCGTGCCATTCTTGATGGAAAGGGACGATATTTGTTGTATATATTTACACGTTTTATAATTGTTTAAAAACTTGGTTTGCATCAAACCAAACCGCATTTTTCGGTGAAGATAAAGAATCACCGACAGATTATCAAATGGGAACCAAACCAACTGGGTCTGATTACTTTAGACATTTAATATGACAAAAAAAAAAGGGAAAAATAAATCTCGCCAACATTTGCCTATCACATGATTCCATAAATTTCAGAATACTAAAGACTTCGTAAAAACAAAAATGTATATGTTACACCATGCTCGAGAAATCGACAACTCTATCAAACGACAGGCGCCGAGCACTCCTTACCAAGAATCAGTCGCTGGCGTTGAGAGAGCAGACTGTAGCTCAAGTGGCCTTTATGTCGAGAGACCATATGTGGCGAGATGCGTCGACCACCATGACTCGACTTCTAGAGGCCATTGCGTCAAGATAGCATGTCCAGTCAAATCCATTAACAGTCTTATCAACTCGGGGAAGGACGTATTGATCCAACTGCTACTGTATGAGTCAGGAAATCAAGCGGCAAATGAGAGGGATCAGCTGCATTTCCTGAGGTTGTCATCATAAAAACTCACCTACCCACCCGGAAATTGAGGGACGGAAGATGGCTTCCTCCTTGGGAACGGCGAAGGGATAATCACATGTAAAAGCCTATAAATAGAACCAAGAAAACCGAGAAAGGGGTTACGCACTATTTCATTATTCCAAGAGGGTTTGTAATCTGAGAAGATATTACTACATTCACAAGTGGATTAGGCAAAGAGTTCTTGCCGAACCACTATAAATCCCTGTCTCATTTACATTATTTCTCAACTTTAATCCTTAGTTAAATCGCGAGTGTTATTGAGAGTGTCTTTGGAGAGTAAGCAACGCCTTGTTGGAAAAACACCGTCAACAATTGGCGCTAGAAGGAGGGCCTGTTGAACCCATAAATTAAATCCAATGAGAAACAGCAACCATGGCTCCGAAGAACACTCGCAGCACGACGGCTAATCAGAAAGATAAGGCTCCCGCCACCGCAGGAACCTCAACGACTCCACCCCTACCGTCTGCTAGGAATCCCCCAGACCGTATTGACCAGCTCCAGAAGCAGGTCGAAACACTGGCTGCAGCCGTGGAAAGGATGGCTACAACCTTCGCCGGGCGGGATCAACGGCAAAACTCGATGCCCCCGTTGGAGGACGCGCCGATGAACCCAGTGAATGCCGCCGTTAGGAAATAAGTGATTGGTGACCAACGTGGTGACGCCAAGGGGGTCGGTGATAGTGGAGCCAACAGCCCCCGCCTAGCCAGGTCTAACAAGTCTGTGGGAAGCCGGTAGCGGGCGGCCAGGAGGATGGCCC
>NW_010361015.1:0-4493 GCF_000414095.1 Morus notabilis | reverse complement strand
CACCAAAACAGACCCTGTCGAGGGTATACCAAGGACCTAACGAGTCCCTGAAAGACTGGATAGCCCGGTTCGGGGAACAGGTCGCCGCCACGGAGGGAATATCCGACGAGGTAGCCCTGATGGGGGCACTGTCGAGCATGAAGAAGGATATCCCCTACAGCACGGACCTCGACCAGAGACCGCCCCATACCTACCAGGAATTCCTGACAAGGGCACAGGGATTCATCAACGCCGAAGAGGCTAAGAAAGCCTTGAAGAGTAAGGCGGCAACCCCTGTCAAGGAAGAGGCAGGGCAGGCGAACAATCAGAAAAACGGTAAGAAGCACCGAGGTCACCCTCAGGTGCAAGCCAAGCAGAGGTATAAGCCCGCTCCAAGCAGCAGGGGCGGCAACGCCTCAACGAGCCAAGGGGAAAACAAACGACCAAAGCCGCAAAGGTACGACGCCTATACCCCCTTGACTATGGGGATCGAGGACGTCTATCACGAGATCAGTCACCTCCAGGTCCTGCGTCGACCACCGCCGCTAAAGTCTGACCCAGCGCGGAGAAACCAACACAAGTATTGTCAGTTTCACGGCGAGAGTGGGCACACTACGGCCGAATGCTATGACCTGAGGGACGAGGTCGAGAGATTGATCCGAGAAAGTGAGTATCGAGCCGGCTGTCGGAACAACAACAACCGACGCAACAACGACCGACGGGAGGAGCAGAGGCACGACAATCTGCCCGAACTCATCGGCGTTATAAGAACGATATTTGGGGGACCGTACTTCGGCGGCACCTCTCATCGCGCACAGAAGGATTACGCGCGAGAGGCAAAGGAAAAGTTCAGACGGAGGGTCATGAACGTCTCTGGACGGGAGGCCAAGACAGCGCAATACGAGGACAACGACAACGACAGTTCGGTGGACATTTTGTACTCCGATTTCCTTGACAAGATGGGAATCCCCCGCGCAAGGCTGCAAAACAGAGCACAGCCCTTGTATGGCTTCACCGGGGACAGCGTCATCCCTAAAGGGGCAATAGAGCTGCCCATGACCATTGGAGACTGACCACACACCTCGACTGTCATGTCAAAGTTCTTGGTGGTGAAGGGAGGCGACCAATACAACGCGGTCATAGGGCGCCCGACGCTGAGGGCAATGAAGGCGGCCACATCCATCTATCACCAAACCATGAAGTTCCCGACTCCCACTGGGATTGGAAGGGTTCGCGAAAACCAGTACGAGTCGAGGCTTACGTATTCGGAGACAGTATGCCACTATGCCGAGCCGACACAGGTACGAAGAGAACTGAGGATGGTGGAGACCAGAGCAGAAGGGTTCAACCTGGATCTGAGGCTCCCAGCGGAAGAGCCTGGAACGGGACCGGTCGAGGAATTGACCGAAGTCCCCATCGATGAAAGAGAGCCTTCAAGGAGGCTGAAGGTGGGCTCGGGGCTAGAGGGGCAGACCCGTGAAGGACTGGTTGAATTCCTCAGAAGCAACCTTGATGTGTTCGCCTGGACGCACGAAGATATGGAAGGGATAAACTCTGATATAATGTGTCACAGGTTGAACATCGACAAAAAGTGCCCGCCTAAAAGACAAAAGCGTCGACCCATGAACGCGGAATGGTACGAGGCCCTGCGGGCAGAAGTCGACAAGCTGATTATGAGCAACTTCATCTGAGAAGTCCTATACCCCGAATAGGTGTCAAATCCTGTGTTGGTGTGGAAACCCAATGGGGATTGGCGAACATGCGTTGACTTCAGTGATCTGAACAAAGCATGTCCCAAGGACAGCTTCCCACTGCCCAGAATTGATCAGATGGTCGATGCCACAGCGGGACACGAACTACTGAGCTTCATGGATGCATACTCCGGGTACAACCAGAGACGAAGAGCACACGGCGTTCGTCACCGACAGGGGTCTCTACTGTTACAAAGTCATGCCCTTCGGTCTAAAAAATGCAGGAGCGACTTATCAACACCTCGTCAATAAAATGTTCACGGGACAATTAGGAAAATCAATGGAGGTATACGTGGACGATATGTTGGTAAGAGTAGGAAAGTGGAGGACCACGTCGAGGACCTCAGGAGAATGTTCGGCGTCTTCAGAACGTACAAAATGAAGCTAAATCCCTACAAGTGTCCGTTTGGCGTTGCGTCAGTTGAATTCTTGGGTTTCATGGTGAGTAGTCGAGGAATTGAGGCCGATCCGGGAAAGATACATGCCTTCCTCGACATGAAATCGCCAAGGAAGCCCAAGGAAGTCGATAAGCTGACAGGCTGTGTGGCCGCGCTTAACAGGTTTATTTCAAAGTCTACGGATAAGTGTGTGTCATTCTTCGACACCCTAAGAGGAAGCAAACCATTCCAATGGACGGAGGAGTACGAACAGGCGTTCCTGCAATTGAAGGAACATATTGGGAAACCGCCTCTGCTGCCCAAACCGGTGACCGGAGAGGTACTGAGCTATCTGGCGGTCTCAGAACACGCCGTTAGCTCGGTGTTGATTCACGAAGAGAATAAGATGCAATTGCTAGTGTATTACATGAGCAAGTGCTTGCTCGACGCTGAGACGAGGTATCCCCAGATGGAAAAGCTCGCCCTCGCGCTGGTTGTGACAGCGAGAAAGTTGCGCCACTACTTCCAGGCCCATAGTATTCAGGTCTTGACCAATCATCTTCTCAGGCAAGTGTTACAAAAGCCCGACGCTTCTGGTCGACTTCTAATATGGTCCATAGAGCTCAGCCAATTTGATATCGACTACAAACCGCGGGCTGCCATTAAAGGCCAAGCCCCGGCAGACTTTGTGGCAAAATTCGCGGGGTTGCCGGATGGAGCCGAGGAGGCTAATGCACCACCACGATGGAAGCTTTACGTCGACGGGAGCTCCAATGAAAACGGCAGTGGAGCAGGATGGTATTGCATACACCTGAGGGACACAAGATCATTTCGGCCATTAGGTTTGAATTCCCCGCGTCCAATAGCGAAGCTGAATACGAGGCGCTGTTGGCCGGACTACGGTTAGCGGAGCACTTAAAAGTAGGGAGCTTAGATATCTTTAGTGATTCACAACTGATTGTGAACCAAGTAAAGAGCCAGTACCAAACCCGGGATGAGAAAATGGTCGCCTATCTAAAGAAGGTCAAAGAGGCCCTGGGGAAGTTCATGGCCTATAATATACAGTAAGTGCTGAGAGCAAAGAATAGCAATGTCGACGCTCTCGTCAGGTTGGCGACGTCGAAAGATGCTGAGCTCTTGAACTTAGTACCCGTAGAAGTCTTAAAAGCCCCGACCACAGTAAAGAGGCCTGAGGTCATGTCAGTGGACCGCCAGCCAAGCTGGATGGACCCGATCATCCGATACTTGGTCGACGGCGAACTCCCCGAGGACAGGCATCATGCAAAAAAGATGAAGTATCAAGCGGTGAGATACACAATGCACGATGATCTTCTTTATCGAATGGGGTACTCGACGCCCCTGCTCAGGTGCCTCAGCGAGGGAGAATCAAATAGGGTGCTCTCGGAGGTGCACGATGGGATATGCGGAAACCACGTAGGGGGACAGTCCCTAGCCTACAAAATACTACAACAGGGATACTATTGGCCAAGTCTCAAGAAGGATGCAGCCGAGTATGCGAAGAAGTGTGAAAGCTGCCAAAGGTACGCCCCAACCCCTCGACTGCACTCAGAGGGCCTCACATCGATAGTGTCTCCCTGGCCTTTCGCTAAATGGGGGATTGACCTTATTGGCCCCCTGCACAAAACCCCCGGAGGGTATAAGTTCGCCATTGTCGCCGTCGACTACTTCAACAAATGGGTGGAAGCCGAGCCACTAACGACTATCTCAGAGGAGAAATGCACTAACTTCATATGGAACAACATAGTTTGCAGGTTTGGTGTACCGCATTCTCTCGTGTCCGACAACGGGAGACAGTTCAACAACGACAACACCAATCAATTTTGTGAACTATTGGGAATTCATAAGAACTTCTTCTCTGTTGTGTACCCACAGTTCAACGGGCAGGTCGAGGCGGTCAACAAAATTATAAATTTAACGCTTAAACGAAGGCTCGACGCCTATAAAGGAAAATGGGCAGACGAGCTGCCGAAAGTCCTGTGGGCCTATAGAACAACGAATAGGACCACTACGGGGGAAACCCCCTTCTCAATAGCCTATGGAGCCGAAGCAGTTCTCCTTGTGAAGGTCTTTATCCCGACTTACCGAGTATCTCGATACGAGGAAGGCAGGAACGCTGAGCTGATGAACTGGAGCTCGACCTTCTGGAAGAAAGACGCACAGATGCATAGCTAAGGCTCACCGCGTACCAAGCCAGAACTGCTAGGTACTACAACAAAAAAGTCCACCCGAAACGCTTCAGGGTTGGAGATCTGGTCCTGCGGGTGGTAACCCCAAACACCAAGCCCAAGAACTCTGGTGCCTTGGGGCCGACTTAGGAAGGACCCTACAGAATAAAGGAAGTTGTGGCCAACGGGTCTTATCGACT
>NW_010361014.1:342-1065 GCF_000414095.1 Morus notabilis | reverse complement strand
AAACCGTGACAATTTTTTGTGTCGTAACGGGCCCCATTAGCCATTAGTTTTAAGCTCTCTTCACAATCTACAATGGCCAAAGGAAAGCTCAAAACTTTTGTTGTGTAACGGCGCCCATCAACCGATAGATCTAATCTCTGTTTGCGCTCTACAACCGCCACGGGAACGGCGACATCTTTTGGTGTCGTAACAGGGCCCATCATCCGTCATATCGAACCTCTCTTCGTGCTCTAAAACTGCCGCGGGAACGGGGACAACATTTGGTGTCGTAACGGGGCCGGTGCATCAGACGTTATATCGAAGCTCTCTTCGCGCCCTACCACCACCACTGGAATGGCAACAACGTTTGGTGTTGAAATGAGGCCCATCAGCCGTTAGATCGAAGCTCTCTTCACGCTCTACAACCGCCCCAGGAAGGGCGACAAATGTATGTTTCGTAACGGGGCCCATCAACCGTTAGATTAAAGAAGCTCTCTTCGCGATCTACGAATGGCACGGGAACGATGACAACTTTTGGTGTCATAATGGGGTCCATCAGTCGTTAGATCGATGCTCTATTAGCGATCTACGACTGCCACGGGAATGGTGAAAAGTTTTGGTGTCATAATGGGGCCCATAATCCGTCAGATCGAGGCTCTCTTCGCCCTCTACAACCACCACGGGAACGGCGACAACTTAATGAGTCGTAACGGGGCCCATCAGCCGTTAGATCGAACCTCTCTT
>NW_010361014.1:0-220 GCF_000414095.1 Morus notabilis | reverse complement strand
CCCATCAGCGGTTTGATCGAAGCTCTCTTCGTGATCTACAACTGCCACGGGAACGGCGAAACTTTTGGTGTCATAACGGGGCCCATCAGCTGTTAGATCGAAGCTCTCATCGTGATCTACGAATGGTACGAGAACGGTGAAAAATTTTGGTGCCGTAACAAGGCCCACAACCCTTCAGATCAAAGCTCTCTTCGCCCTCTACAACCGCCACGAAACCGTG
>NW_010361013.1:59819-88949 GCF_000414095.1 Morus notabilis | reverse complement strand
TTAAAGAAAAATCAAGCAAGAGGACTAATATTCATAGTCACTGGGGATCGATACATTACAAACGATGTCGGTTTAGACGAATTGTCATATGATAAACAAGTAAATAAATAAATAAGATAAAGTCTTTCTATTATGCGGCATGCATGTTAATATGTTACGATTTACAACATTTATATTCGTCTTTATGGGGTTAAAACCCCGTTACTAACACAAAGTGAGTCTCATTAAATAGGTAGGTGAGACATAATCCAGTAAGACCCATCATTTTATAAGTCTTTTACCCATCATTTTTTTATGGCGAAGTCTTTGACCAAAGCAAGACTTGAAGCAATCAACCAGCGAAAGGTCCAAGGGCGAACTATCGGAGGTGGCGTGTACTCATTTGCAAACTGGACATATTATCTGTCCAAATTACCAAATTCTTTAAAAAAAAAAAGAAAAAAAAAGAAACATGGATAGAAGAGGATTAGCATAAATCAAGGAAACTTGAATTAAAGATATCTACCATAAAGTATAAAAAAATCATCATATTAATTAATACCATAGCTATGAATTTTCAATTAAATCTTGTTAAATTTACATATATACTCTTTTATATTTTGAAATGATGATTATATAATTTAATAACTTAAATTTGTGCAATAATATCATTTAAATATTAATTTCTTATACTCCACTTCCACTATATGGAATAATCCTAATAATTTTGGACAGATTTATAAGTGACAATTTAAATAAGAGAAAGAAGAGACGCGGACTATACCTATATATAATTCTAATACAACATGACTATATACATACGCAAAAAGCATTGACTAATTTGAACCTTTTATCTCTCGTTATATGTATTTTTGTTATTGATAAACATGAATATTTTATAAAGGGATTATGTCAATTTATCTGCTCTCATCATTTAAACAAACAGCTATATATGTGTGTGTGTGTTATAACTTCTATTTACACAAACAGTTATATGTAATTAATGGTGTAATTGTTATAACTTCAATTTCTAAGTCATGTAATTATAAGTTTAAGTCGCGTGGACGTTTGGTTTATAGATTCTGAACCATAATTCAGAATTATTCTTGATTTACGTGTATTTTTTATGAGAGAAAATTCTATAATGAACCACGAACCATGATTCAAATTATAGTAAGAATCTCCCAACCAAACAACCTGTAAGTTTCTTGTTTACTAATTACATATATATATGAGAACACGCGCGCATATACATCTAAAGGAAAGCTAACATTTTCTCGTATTATATGTCTGTCATGTGAAACATATGGATCGATAATTCGATATAGTACGTCTACATTAGCTTTATCCATTTGAAAAATAAGTGGCGGAGACAGTTGTTTTAATTAGTTTTCTTGCTAACGTGTGGCGGAGATCTTTTTTCTTTTATTTTTTTGTCTAATTAATATATATATCTCTTTTTGATCGATATAGTACGTCTACATCGGCCTCATCCATTGTTTTAATTAGTTTAAAGCCAAGCCAGTCATCAAGGGACTGTGTAGAATAATGAAAACAAAAGGCATTATGTAAAGATAGGTAGAATAATGACCACTGTCTCCATTGAGATTACAAAGTACCAAATTTATAGCAAAACCAAATAAAAAATATATATATAGGAAACCAGAAAAAACTGAAATAAGGAAACTGCCAAAATGAAATAAGAAAACTTTTTTGTAATGGAAAAATTAATTTTTTAGTGGGTAAAAAACATCAATTTCTACCGATAGAGAAAATAGGACTCAAATCACCTGTCTAATTTTTTATGTCTCAATTGGTGTCTAAGTCTAACCAACCACCATATGACACGTTATTTAATAGACCTAATTATCAAAAGTAAGGTAAAGTTAATTTTATATAATATTGCACATTCTAGTTTATTAGACATTATTTTAGACACCAAAATTAGATAGGTCATTTGACTCTGGAAAAATGATAATTCCTATATAAAAATTTCCTAGTATTATTGTTAGTTGTTGTTGTTATTAATAAAAAAAAAAAAAACGCACGCTCCATGCCCATGAATCATTTAAAACAACAGTTGTACAAATTGAGAAAAAAAAAACAGAGAAGAAGAAAAAAGAAAAGATAAAAGAAAAAAGTAGGACAAAAAAAATTTTATGCGAAATGTTTTGCTACTGAATCTGAAATTTATGAGGATCAGAGGCAAAAGATATTTATATAAGGAGACATTTAAAAATAAATTAAATTACCAAGATAATGATGAAAAAATAATATTTTAAATAATTATAAGAAAAGTATTTAAATCAGATATGTGTCAAATTATATAAAAATCAAAGGTTAAAAGACGCAACAAGTAAAGATAAAGGAGAAAAAAGAAGGAAAGAAAAAAAAACTAAAAAATGCTAAAAAGAAAAGAGAAAAGGCTAAAAAGTGATGAAAAAAAAGAGAAAATTTAATTTAACAGCGTAATTATGAAAAAAATAATATTTTAGATAACTAGAAAAAAAAATATTTAAATTAGATATATTTAAAAAGATAAAAAAATTAAAGGTCAAACGATACAATAAGAAAAGATAAACAAGATAAAAGAAAAAAAAGAGAGAAAAAAAAACTAAAAAAAGCTGAAATAGATTATTATTGTTATCATTTTTATTTTTTTATTTTTTTTTTGGTTTTTTGAGAATAGAATTCATTATTAACTAGTTTCCTTTTAGGCTGTTGGGGTATTTTTTTTATAACGCAATTTTTATGATAGGGCATGATTTCTTGTCTTACCGGTTAATAAATAAAATTATTTTAACTGTTAGATTAATTTTTCAAGTGATATTTGTAATTGGAAGTAGTGTTGTGTCGCGTGTCTCAAAGTTTTAATATGGACTTGATGCGTAATATTTTTATAGATTTAATTCTGCAAGCGTACGGTGTCATGTTTTGAGTATAGGGTGAGTGAGTATCGTCTCCACAGAGATTGGGTTTAGAATTGCCGTTAAGTACCACGATTATTGTAACTTAACTTTATCTAGGCAACCAAATAAAACGATAATTAAGAACAAAAACAGAATAAAAATAAGAATAAAAATAAAGTATCTATACACAAATGGTCTAGGGACTTGATTTCGCTTTATTATTCCTATGTTCATCCTATTATGTAATCGCTAATCAATTCCGTTCAATTCATTAATCAATGCTCTAATGTCATCTCGCAACCTCTCCCGAGTGCCTCACAAGAAATTGTATTTAAATACCTAAAACAATATTTCTATTCGAAATGAATATTTAAACACAAATTAAGCTTCGCCTTTAGAATTAGAAAATAGGAATATTGATCGCCTCTCGGCCTCACAACGACCTAAACCCTAATTTCATTATCTAAGCGTTGATCTCCTCCCGGTCTCACAACAACCTAGACTATGCTTCTCAAATCTAGATAAAGAACTCAATCTCTCCCAAGCATCAAATTCGCAATCTAAAAATCATCTAACTCATTGGCCACATAAATTAGAAGCATTAAGCATAGAGAAACATAAATGAATTGAAAACGAAATTAAATTAACAATTAACAAAATATTCAAAACATAGTTAAAATAAAACTACATCAAGTCCTAGATTTAATGTCTAGCTCAACATGGAAAAATAGATGAAAGAAGATAAAACCCAATATCCATTGACGAGCTTCCAAGGACCTCCAAGATGAAGGATTTCGGCTTCCTTTTGATGTTTTATTCAGTTTTCTGGGGCTCCCCTTCTCAAGTGGCATCTCTTTCCTTTTATACTACAATATTTTGGAGCTAGGGTTTCATACGCGCACTGCAGCCTGCGTGAGAACGCGCTGCAGCGCACGTTTTTGGAAGAAGGAGCTCACTGTCGTGGGCTGATGCACGCTGCAGCGCCTTTGGGCACGCTGCAGCGCGCGGGGCATGTGTTTGGGCGCGCTGTTGCTCGCGAGTCGGCTCTGGGCGCGCGCCTGGGTGTGGGGCGCACGCCTGGATGTGGGGCGCGCGCGCGGGCACGCGCCTGGTGGCCAGGGCGCGAGCGCGCGCCCCATTCCGACTTGGCTTTCCTTTGCGCTCTGTAGCCCGCTTTCTCGCATTCTAAAGCCTCCTCTTTTGTGCCTTAAAATCCTCTTTCGCCTCCTCTTGCCATTGATTTACAAGTTAGGCAAATATTCTTCTTTTCTTCATGCAAAATCATCCAGGTTCGCATTTATTTCTGGTTCCTATAAAAAGCATACAAAAGACATTAAACTAACAATAATGCTCGAAAACTTACAAATATTCAAGCTTAAAAGTACTTGATTTGTTGGTAGAAATACCCGTCATCAGGACTCTCACAGATCTAACTGTTTAAAAGTTAATCTAACGGTTAAAACATCGTTACATACTGGTATTAATAAAAGATCCTACCCTACCATAAAAGGACCCTTTTTATTAAGTAGTTTCCTTTTAGACTGATGGGTATTTATGTAATTTCAAAATTTTCAACAAAACTTGGGACTTGGTAAATTACTTCTCTCCAACTTCAACAAATATGGTCCTGAAACAACATGTGATTGTTGAAACAATGAACTTGATGTTAGAAGTTAAATTACTTCTCTCCAACTTCAACTAGCCTTTTTTCCTTTTGCAGCAAAATATTTTCTGCCATCCACAGTAAGACTAATTCTTCTTTTCCAAAGTTGAAATCTTTAGGAAATATAGAGCAATATGAAAAACAGCACTTTAAATAAGGAGGTAGATAATAGTAGTCCAACCATAAAGCCGGAAGAATGCTGATCTCCTCACTGGGCAACTCCCAAATGTCGCTTCTTAGAATCTTTTCCCATTCCTCCAAATTTGGTTCAGAGCGTAAGGCACCAGCAAGAGATTTTACAGCTAAGGGAATGCTTTTGCAGAACAATCTTTTTAGAAATGACTGCATGATTTGAATTTGCAAACCGATCCAACACTGTTAAAAGGCATGTCTTGCAAATAACTTCCAACAATCTTCATCTGACATTGCCTCTACTTGATAAGCTGGTACAATAGCCATCATCGATGCAATTTTTTTTATCTCGCGTCATGATAATGATCTTACTTCCATTTGCCCCAGACTCAAAACCAGTCCTTAAGATATCCCATTGAGCATAACTCTTGTTCCAAACGTCATCTAGGACAAAGAGAGAAACTTTTTACGTCTTAGATCCTCCTTTAGTTTCACATGAAGTTGATTTAAGTCCTTGATGTGACCAGATTCAGACACAACTACATGATCAAGAATCATTTTCGTCATTCTAGAAATATCGAAATCACCCGACACAGATACCCATGCCTAGATGTCAAAATACTCCTTCACTCGATCATCACGGTAAACAAGTCCAGGAAGAGTTGTCTTACCAATCCCATCCATACCCACGATAGGAATCACAGATATCATGACGGCTAACATTATCATCTAGCAGCAACTTAATACCCACTCTTTCTTAACATTCCTATATAAACATCCGATTCTTCCACCACAGCGGGCAATCTTCGCGAAAGTGGCCTATTTTGAACACCCTCTTTAAGACCCAAGACATGTTTTCGTTCCAAAATAAATTACAATCCATCTAGAATCCGTTCTATCTTCGGTTCTATCACTTTGACAAATCAGTCTTACTGAACAACAAAGCTCTGTTAATTTGTTTCATTACCTTTCTTTTGCAGCTTGAGGAAGAATCAGATTCACCTTCTATCTCGCTCCGCGAATTTTCCTCGCAGATCTCCGCCATCAAGTCCTCGGCATCGTAGGTTGCTTCTTTGAGCTCGTGAAGACACTTCCTCACAAATTTGTTTCTGAGCTGCTTATCCTCAGCATCATCAAGCACAGCATTAGCTGAAAGTAACAAAATCTTGAGCTTTTCGAGAAGCCCACGGTTGACTTTCTTCTTGCTTCTTCCTTTTTTTTCTTGTTAGCGCGTGTCCTTCCAGGAAATTATTTTTATTTTATTTGTTTGTTTATTTATTTTGCTAGGAAGCATGAGTCTGACTTGGTATGGTATTTCCATGACTATGCTGAGAAAGTGACCATGCTCTACACGGATTTTTCTGTAAAAAATATTGAAATCTCTTAAGTCCTAACTTTTATAAATAATATTTTTTTTTCCATTGAACTTAACTGCAATAACCTGTTGATCATTAAAGTTTTTAGAATTGCTCAAATCTTTCCTCTTAAAAGAAAAAAGAAAAAAGAAAAAAAAAGAGAACAGTTTAAGCCACTAACATATGCATAAACGATGTTTTTGCCCATCAAACATCATACAAACAACCAACATATTCTTTTTGGAAAATTCCATTTTCATCAACTATATGCATAAACATTAATCTATTCAAAAAATTCCTCCCTGTAGTATCCATGTGCACAAAAACACAAATATATAAATATGAAAACATTTCTTCTGCATTATCTATACACTAAATTTACGCGGAGTATCTAATCACACCAATATGACCAAAGGATTGCAATAAAAATATGCCTAAACGACTCCCTTTTTTTTTTAAAAAAACATATCTTCAGTTTCATATTAAGTAAAGGGGAAAAATATAGATGCAAAAAAGGGATTGCCAAAATCTTCCATGATATTTTGCAAATTTGCTGAAAAAGCAGCAGGTATAAATTAGCCGCACCACTGTCCTTCATGGGCTAACATCTCTTATAGTTTTAAAATCTGTAATTTATTTAATTTAGTTTCATAAATATGTTATTTACTATAATTTCTCTTACAATAATTTCCCAGTGGAAGTGTTAGTGCGCGTTAGTCTAACGGGGACCAGCTTTTGTTTAATTTTTAAACAATAATTTGAACATGTTTCTACAATAAAAGAAAAGAAAATCACATATTGCTGGAATGTTTATCACTCCTAGCACTTTATATAAAATACTAGCTAGATGTTGATTTAGTGGCTCGCCTATATAAAACTAATAGTGTATATGTGAATGGATTAAGCATTAAGGCATAACTCATTACAAATTGAATAGCGCGACCACTGAAGCATTATAAATTGCTTGATTCAATTTTAATATATAGCACGCAACAAGCATAGATCAGTCTACGAGAAGTGCCGATTAAAGATCATCACGAGTGTAAAGTAAGATGAAAAAATACTGGACTCATTTACAAGGATGCTCATGTTAATTTGCACAAAAGATTAAACTCAGCTTTAGCTAACTATGGTATCTTGTAAATGCAGGTTTACAGTAGTTGTGGTTGGCTGAGCGGAATCCTGGACTCGCTCATCACGTGCTGGACAAAGTTGATCTAGACTTTCTTTTCTCAACTTAATATATATTTAACATCTAGTTTTTTATTAATGTTGAGTTATATATATATATATATATATATAGATGGAGTTTTAAATTAGGGCGAGGTCTCATTAGTTACGTTTTTATCTACCAAATATAAAAATTTGATGACATAGATTCAATCTCATTAATTGTCATAAATTTTTTTAATCAACTATCTAATTTATTACAACTGTTAAATCAATATTTTACAGTTAAAAAGAATAATACCAATTGACAAATAACTATTGTTGGGTAAATTTGCCTAAAACCAAAGGAAATAACAAAGAACAAAAAACAACAAACGAAAAATAAAAGCAAAATTCACACAGAATTTTATACAAGTCGTTATGTTCTGTTTCTGTCGCCATAGATTCTACTAGTCAGTTGAAGAAATTCTTTATAGAGAAAAACACTCAATCTCACTTTGTGTTTCTCTCATATGCAAAAGATGTTTCCTAAGTCCCCATAACATTAAGTATTTATAGAGTACAAGAAAAGCCCAAAAAAAGCCCTCAAAAAACCATCAAAACCGCTTCTGATTTGACCTAGCCGATCCCCGACGCCATGACACTACCTTCTCGGCGCCCACTGAAAGTACCTGCACGAACCTTGATGGCACTGTGGCGCCATCCTTGATGTCGCGGCGTTACGATGCCAATTTTTACATGGCTTTGAGCATTGGCACCATGGCACCATGTCTGTAGCCTTCTGGTGCCACAGCGCTCACTTTGGTAGTCTTGTGCTGAGCATTGGTGCCATAGCACCATGTATGTAGCCTTCTGGTGCCACGACACCCACTGATTGGGGCCGCATCACTAGTCTGATTTCTTCTTCTTCTTTTTTTCCTTACTTCTAAATGTGATTAGGCTATACAATCTTCAACAACTATTAAAGTAACAATTAAAACTACACTCTTTAAATTATTCTGTTCAAAAATTGAGGATAAATTATTATCGTGTGTAGACTACTATGTTGGAACTGTGGGACGAATTATTATCAGAGTTATGGACCATCCTTTTTCTGACGTTAATGCGTTTGGAATAATCTCGTATTTTGAGTTGTCGGCCATCTTTTTATGATGCTAATAATTTGAAAAAATCGTTAGTTATTTAGCGCTTACATTTGCACCCGGGGTCCAAGGTTCGAATCCCGGAAACGGTATCTCCTTCAAGAAGTAAGGCCGCGTACATATGAGATTGAGCTTTCTCCCGAACCTGTCATAGTACGGGAACTTCTTTAGCACTGGGGTCCACCTTTTTAGACAGATTGTATAAATCTCCTATTGGAAAGTACACCTTGTTTTCTCAAAAGTTTGAAAAGAAAAATCTTCTGATAACAAATTGTCTTACGTAATATATTATAAAATCTAAAGAAAATCACTTATTGCCGGTATACTTATCACTTCTAGCACTTTATATAAAATACTAGCTAGATGTTGATTTAGTGGCTCGCCTATATGTAGCTACTAGTATATATGTGAGAATGTATTAAGCATTAAGGGATCACTCATTACAAATTGAATAGGGCGACCATTGAAGCATTATAAATTGCTTGCTTTAATTTAATATATAGCACACAACAAGAATTACTTATAAACACTTCCCAAGTATAGATCAATCTACTGGAATTGCCAATTAAAGATCCTCATGAGGTTACTATGGCTCATCTTAGGCTTAGCCTTTTGCTTCCTTCTTCTTTCCAGTCCATATCTTATGATCTGGTACGTACTAGTTTTCACATCGCAAGTTAATTAACCTGGAAATAGATCATCATCTAATTAATCTAGTTTACAACAATTAATTATTCTTTCTACCTTTTTTTTTTTCTCTGTCCCACTCCATGACAGGGCGAAGAATATTGATCATCATGGTGACTCTTCTTCCGATCATTATGACAAAGCAAAAGAACACCATCCCGATAGCCGCTATCACCCCATCCCTCCGTCGCACTTTAGATCTTATCGCTTGGTGCCGCCAACTGTTGGCGCTCCTTCTGGTCCATAAACAATACTTCTACGAAGGATTCCAACTTCAACGTGTGCTACAACAACATTGTACAACATATGCATATATATATATATGTGATATATGTGTGTAATTATATACACGTACATGTAGGGCCTGTTTTGTTTGTTGATTCGAGTTTTTAATTTGAATTGAGATGTGACTTCAATTTTTTTCTCTCAAATTTAATCTCTTCTACACTCTTTACTCCCATTACTATACGTAATCCTCCCTTCATCAACTTGGCCGCCGCTTCCAAGAGCATCACAGTCATACTCGTACGTCACCGGCCGTTGTGACCTTGCCTTCATATCCGCTACTACACCATGACCATCAAAATGGATACTTTGTTAATCTTTAAAAATTTCTTTTCTTTGAGATTAGTTTTTTTTTTTTTGGATTTAGAATTTTTTTTTGAATTAATTAGGCATTTTTGTTGTTAGATTTCACAGAGACCTTTGGTTTTGAAATAATTGTGTTTTAAATTTATTGATTATGTATGAGAAGGTCAATTTGTAACATGTTGTTTTGATTTTTTTCATATGTGTTGTTCAACGACTTGTGATAACATTCGAAGACATAATTTTTTTGAGCAAAGAATTAGGCCATGTATGGAATTGATTCCATTTTTATTTTTTACGTTTTTCAAGAAAGAAAAAATGAAAACGTTTTCAAAACGACTTTTGGCACAATAAAAACAAAAAACAGAAATGAAAACGATTTTTTAGTTTAGTGTAAAATGAGAGAAATGAAAAATGACTTTTAGTCGTTTTTTATTTTTTATTTTTGTTTCTCCTCTCTCGAGCAGAGAAAGAGAAAGAGAGACAATAATGGTTTTTTTACACTGAAAACAATCTCTTGATAAAACTACTAAACGCATTTTTAAAAATGATTTCTGTATGAGATTGAAAACGTTTTCATTCTCATTTTCATTTTCATACAAAAAATAAAATCATTTTCAAACGAATTCCAAACACGCCCTTAGTTTTCGGTAAATATATATATATATATATATATTAATTTTTAATACTTTTAACGACGATTTTTTTAAAAAACCGTCGTTAAAAGTTGATATTACACGATGATTTTTTTTAAAAACCGTCATCTAATATGCCTTTTAAAGCTCTTGAGGTGTCTCACGTGTGTATTAAACGACGGTTAAAAACCATCATCGTATCTCTTGGACATTTAACGACTCTAGATACAACGACGGTTTTTGAACTGTCATCTTATCTCCTATTTAAAATACTCGAGTCATATACCATCTAAATACAAACATAATTATAGTCATATAAAGATATTGGTTCACCCCACTTAAACAAATAAACTTTTTAATATGGAAGCCCAATACCTTATAAAGTGCAATTCCTTTCTTTTCTTTTTCTTCTCATCTTCTTAAAACTCTAATATGGTATCAGAGTCTATTGCTCAAACGGGATGGGTCGATCCATCAAAAATATGAAATTAGTAACTCCTAACAGAGCACCATCTTGCGAGAGCGTGTTAAAGGTAAAATACCCGAGTCCCACATCGTCTAAATACAAACATAATTATAGCCATATAAGGATATCGAACCGCCCCACTTAAACAGATTAACATTTTAAAATGAAAGTCTAATATCTTATAAAGTGCAATTCCTCTCTTTCACTTTTCTTTTCATCTTCTTAAAACTCTAATTATCCACAATATAATCAGGAGTTTCCTCTACCCAAAAGCGATAATAATCTAAAGAAAGAGTAAATTGTGATAGTGTGTAGGTTGCTCGAAATGGTGGCAACCATTAATATATTAGTTAAAATTTGTTTCTTGTTTCTTGTTTCTTGTTTCTTGTTGATATATAATATTTCGATGTATTTGTTTGCCAATCAAAATAAATGTTTGACTACCGACTTATGAATTATCGTATGAAAATTCAAGATAGTGTTGTACTCGTTTATGTCTGTGTTTGAGGGATCTATGTTTTAAGATTGGGTGTTTCTAGTGGAGTTAAAGACATGGTACTTCTCTTTGATTATTAGCGGGCTAGTCTTGATCAATGAGTGTACTTTTTTTTTTTTTTTTATTTTATGCTTTTCCAACTTTGTTCTTCTGGCAATTTTATCTTTTGGATTTGATTGCACAAAATAGCATCAATTTTGCTAAACGATTTAATCTAAAACCCTGGGGTGATTAAGGTTTTGAATAGAAAACCTTTTTCATAATGGTGCTTGACACTTTTTTTTTACTTATCACACCTCTTTTTAATATGGTTAAAATACCATTAATACAATTACTTTTAAGATAATAATATTTTAAGAAAAATGTCTTTTACACACCTTATCATTAAAAGTCTCCCCACAAAAAGATACATGGTTAAATTTTGGAGAAGCCCACGGTTGACTTTCTTCTTGGAACAGAAGTTTATAACCTCTGAAGAAGCCATCTTTTCAAGCAGAGTTTGGAACAAAGCAGAGAGAAAAGCTCCCCCAGCCACTTCAAGGGCCATTTTGATTTCCTTCTTCAGAAAAAGGATGTCAAAAGATGAAAAGAAATCAGTGCTCTCTCTCTCTCTCTCTCTCTCTCTCTGAACTCTCTCTCTCTCTCAATAACAAACGGCTGGAGAATTGAGGGCAAGAGTTGAATAATCAGTTTTTAATTCAGGGATGAACTTTAGTCTCCTCTATTGCTTCTTCCTTTTTTTTCTTGTTAGCGCGTATCCTTCTAGGAAATTATTTTTATTTTATTTGTTTGTTTATTTATTTTGCTAGGAAGCATGAGTCTGACTTGGTATGGTATTTCCATGACTATGCTGAGAAAGTGACCACGCTCTACACGGATTTTTCTGTAAAAAATATTGATAGCTCTTAAGTCATAACTTATATAAATAACATTTTTTTTCCATCGAACTTAACTGCAATAACCTGTTGATCATTAAAGTTTTTAGAATTGCTCAAATCTTTCCTCTTAAAAGAAAAAAGAAAAAAAAGAAAAAAAAAAAAAGGAACAGTTTAAGCCACTAACAAATGCATAAACGATGTTTTTGCCCATCAAACATCATACAAACAACCAATATTCTTTTTGGAAAATTCCATTTTCATCAACGATATGCATAAACATTAATCTATTCAAAAAATTCCTCCATGTAGTATCCATGTGCACAAAAACACAAATATATAAATATGAAAACATTTCTTGTGCATTATCTAAACACTAAGGGCTTGTTCTTTTGAGTGAAAAACTCAAAAAAATGCAATTTGAGTTACAACTTTATTTGAGTTCATGTTCTTTTAAGTTTAAACTCGAGTTTAGGACTAAAACTCGAATTTAAGTTTCCCCTTCAACTCGAGTTCAAAAACTCGAACTCAAATTAATGAACAATATTTTTTCTATTCTTAAAAATGCTATAACTTTTTCGTTTTAAATCTGATTGAGATGATTTTTTTTCTATACGTTGACAACGAAAAGACGAATAAAACCCAACCCATATACCTTATTAAAATTTTTCATCAGCATTAAGTTTTTATTAAAATACTATCTAAATACAAATTCAAGTTTTGACTCACTCAAACACAAACTCAAAAAGATTCTTATCTCAAATCATAACTCAAATGTACACAACCAAACACAAACTCAAGTTACAAGTTTAACTCAAGTTATAACTCAAATTCAACTCAAGAATTAGACTCAAGTTAAACTTCAAAAGAACAAGCCTTAAATTTACACGGAGTATCTAATCACACCAATATGACCAAAGGATTGCAATAAAAATATGCCTAAACGACTCCCTTTTTTTTTTTTTTCAAAACATATCTTCAGTTTCATATTAAGTAAAGGGGAAAAATATAGATGCAAAAAAGGGATTGCCAAAATCTTCCATGATATTTAGCAAATTTGCTGAAAAAGCAGCAGGTATAAATTAGCCGCACCACTGTCCTTCATGGGCTAACATCTCTTTCCCTGGTAACCT
This sequence comes from Morus notabilis, assembly GCF_000414095.1. Classification (NCBI taxonomy): domain Eukaryota; kingdom Viridiplantae; phylum Streptophyta; class Magnoliopsida; order Rosales; family Moraceae; genus Morus; species Morus notabilis. The sequence goes on along the minus strand of NW_010361013.1, from coordinate 75,719 downwards.
TAGAAAGGGTAATGCAGATCCTCTAAGTTACAAGCATTTGTATGGAAAGACCAGTCACATGTGATGAAGAATGAGTCGATGACAATAAGAAACGCTTTCTATTCAAAACTTTACCCCTCATAATTCATAAAGCATTTTAGATAGGGAGATTGTCTAGCAAAACTGAGACTATTTTGTCCAATCGCTTCCAAAAGAGACAGAATAAACCCTAACTAATTGTGATACAATTGCCAGAAGATCAAGGTCGAGAAAAAGGGCATAAAAAAGTACACTCATCAAGACTAGTTTTCTTCGAACTCGCAAAGGGTATTGCACCATGCTATCTGCAAGAAGTCACCAAAAAAAATCTGCCCTGACCATGGAAACTACGAAGCACAAGCTAAAAATGAGATATACATGCCTGTCCCTAGCTGAAGTCCCCACCGATATACTCATTTCTCTTTCTTAGCCAAGGCCTCTCCTTTGCACTCACTGCCAGCAGTGACCACAAAGCCTGCTCCAACCTGGAACAAAAGCTCAATATAAATGTAAGATGCCAACTGAAAGTGTAGAGAGAGGGAGAGAGAGAGAGTGTGTGAGTGTTACTTGGCAATCTTTCAATACAACTCGCTCTTGGAGCTGGACATTACTGCAAACCACTGAACCATTAATGGAACAGCCATCCCCAATGGTAACATGATTCATGACAACTGAATTAACAACCTGCAGAAATCAAGAAAATAGAGAGTAAAAAACTTGAGAACTCAAAATTTAGGACTTGCACAGAAGAAAATCACTATCAATGTGAACGTGCCATCAACTAATGCCGGAAAAGCAAAAACAGCTTATGCTACTCATTCCGTCATTTTATACTGAGGAATCATTATACCTTCACATTAGAACCTATCCGGCAGTGACGGCCAATAACAGATCGCTTTACGCTGCACTTGTCACCCATTTGTGAACCTTCCCCCAGCATACAATATGGTCCCACCTAAAATTATTTCAAGCCCCAGGTAAGTGTAACAATAATGACTTTGCAATGGAAAGGGGTTGCAACAAAAACTTCCAGAATCCATTACCTAAAAGAACTCGTATTGATTTTTGTAATCTAATATTTACATTAGTAAATGTCCAACAGACTTACAGTTGTTTTAGATCCAAGCTCTGCTGAAGGATGGATGATATTATTTTGGGCAGAGAAAGAATACCCTGACAAATTCCTGGCCTCTCCTATGACCTGCCACATTAAAAAGAGGAAACATGCTATAACTGCTTGATAGAACTACACCCCATGGTGGCAGAACTCATAATAAGAAAAAAAGAATGAACCAAAACCTCGGAAAGATACACGTTTTTTTTTTCCCCCCTCAAAGAAGCTCAGTCAAACTCACGTCTCGGTTAATGTCACTGAATGCTTGGATGGAGTTTAATCGAGCACAGTAGTTGTTGCTGCTAGCTATATAGACACAGCATTTATGAGTCCTTCGGACAGGATCAGATCCATTAGGACCCACAGCATAGAGTTGATGAAAACTTGGTTTTGATGCATTAGCCAGGATCTGAGACTGGATTAGTTGGTTAGTCTGGGAACCAACCTTCCCATTTCCATTTTCTTCAGGTTGTGGTACATCGTTCAACAATACTTCCGATCTCTAGTGTTCAGGAAAGAAATGAAAATTACTTCATAAACCTTATAGAAAAGCGTAACCACAAGTAAACTATTTGCAGTTGCAGGGTCCAAGTTTAACAAACCAGCTGGCTCCTGACTAGATAAGGCAACACATCTCGCCTCAAACTATGAAATGTCTCCTTTTGATAAAGAACTTCCTGCAAAACAGACCTGGGAGGGAATCAGGAAGTCACCAGAGGATGTAACCATACCAATTTGCATAGAAAGTAAATACATGATATTAAAAAATAAAAAGGGGAAAAAACCTCTTAAATGCATATAAATGAGCATCCATGAGATCTGCTCGAATTTCCATCTACAAGAGAGCGAGAAGAAAACAATACATGTGAAACAAGCGCAAACCCATCAACTCGAATACCAAAAAGAAATCTTACTTCAGTATACCTTTCTTGATATATACTAGATAGATGCATCTCTTTTTCAAAAAGAATAGCTAATTAAAATACTAAATAACAAATACTTAAATACTAATAAATAAACGAGTATGACCCGCGGTTGATCACCAATACATTTTTGTACCCAGAAAATGCCCCTTTAAGAAGTAATATATTGAATAAGAAACTCAAATGCCTTGGCATTCAAAAAGGCAAGACTAGAGGTGAAGCAATAACTCGTATTTTGGTTGACCAAGGAAAGCAAAAAACATTAGATGTTTTAACATTACCAAGCAGGTGAGAACGGCTTCAAAAAATGAGAGATGCACAGATGGAAATTCATTACCTGCCCGGCTGCACGTAGTATGCTTTTCTGAATTCGAATATCCTTCTCAAGTTCTGCTCCTGTTTGTAGCCAAAAGATGCAAGTTGAGAAACTCGTCATTTAATCTGGTTAAATAAAGACACGAGAAAACTAAAGATGTAATCTAACCAGTTGCTATGTAGAGTAAAAACTGTTTTGTAGGGTCCAACCCAATCAGGTTGTAGCGTCCAGTTTTCCTGGTTTTGTCCTTCCCGCCAGAAGATCCTGACTCTAAAGGTCCACTCACAGGAGTAGAGCAAAGCATTGCTGTTACTACTGCATCATGCCGTCTATGAGCAGCAGCCACTGCACCAGGAGGAACATCAGAAACAATATCACCACTCACAACCTGCAAGAACAGAAGAGCCAATAGCTATAGAGAAGCAACTCTTCAGAACTCAAAACAAGGCAGGAATGGCGGTTCTAACCAAAATATCATTTGCCGTCAGATGATGGGAAATTGCCCGGATTGCACCAGCTGTTCCTACATCCTCAGGAACTGCTGCAACCTGCAGCATATAGCAAAATTTCTAAGCTCTTTTTGTCTTCATAAACCATTGAATACGGAGAAATGAGAATTAAATGCTCTTATATACAGCTGAAATCATTAGCAATAGCAAATAATTGTGAGGTCCTATAAAGCTGACAAAATCCAGTGTACAAGAAAAAAAAAATAGTAAGATTTCAAGAAAAGGGAGCAGTAGTGTTAGGAGTCTACTAAGTCGTACAAAAGCAATTATATTTCCGCACAAACACACCCACACACACACACACAAAAAGGAAGGACCTTCGAGTTGTAGCCAATCTATTTATATTTAACCCTAACCAATCTTCCCATTGCAGCAAGAAATCAAATACAAGTGTGATAGGTTCTAAGGCTTCTTTCACAGTACAAGAAAAGAAAAGAGCAAAAATGAACAAGAATCAATAACTCTTATTGAATTATAGACAAATGTACACAACCACAGTTCTTCGAGGGACTGCAACCTCCCAACTGGCCTAATTGCCAAGCTCCTCACCAATTCTCTCTCTGGATAACCCCCCGTACCCCCTCCTCTTCTTCTATTTATTCCACTGCTCATGCCCTCCCATTCTGTTGTAACTAACTCTCTGCCCCTTAACCCTTCCCCTCTAACTTCCTCTAATCCTGTTACAAGCAATTCTATACAAGCAATTCTATTTACACCTATTTCCCCTTCCTAATGAAAACTTGTCTAACCAAAGGCTTGGTCTTATCAATTACTCCGCCCCCCAAAAGAGTCACCTTGTCCTCAACGTGAAAATCCGGAAACTGTTGTTGTATGACATCAAACAACTCCCAGGAGGCCTCAAAATCAGGCAGATCCTTCCACTTGATCAACACTTCCAACTGGCCGGTGTTAGGAGAAAAACAAGTATCCAAGAGTTGTGTTGGTTCGACACGTAATTTGGAATCCGCAGAAAGGAGGTAAGGAAGCTCCTGGGAAGTATCCGACAATCCAATAGCTCGCTTGAGTTGTGACACATGAAAAACGATACGCCACCGGACCCACGCAAGCCAGGATCTTATATGGGCCATAAAACTTAGGAGATAATTTCTCGTTGACAAACCTGGCCAACAAACGATGACAATACGGCCGTAGCTTCAAGAAAACCAAGTCGCCCACCTGAAAATTGACGTCCCTACGTTTGAGATCGGCCCTCAGTTTCATATTATGCTGAGCCTGCAACAAATGCATCTTCAACTCATCCAAAAGAGCGTCCAGGGACTGAAGTTGTTGTTCCAACAACGAATTGGCAGCTGAGCCACTCTCAAAGCGAAGCAACCTAGGAGGGTCACGACCGTAAAGAGCTCGGAAAGGAGTCATTCCCGCCGCGACATGGTCACTTGTATCATACCAATATTCTGCCCACGGCATATGGGAAAACCATTGGCCGGGTTAAGTCGACACGAAACAACGAAGGTAACCCTCCAGACATCGATTCACCACCTCGGACTGGCCATCTGTTTGAGGATGATAGGCAGTACTCCGGTGTAAAGAAGTGCCCTACAACTTGAATAACTCAGTCCAAAAGTGACTAAGGAAGACTTTGTCTCGATCTGAAATGATGGTTCGAGGAAAACCATGGAGGCGTACGACCTCCTTCACAAATAAGGCAGCCACCGATTTGGCCGAGAATGGATGGCGCAGTCCGAGAAAATGAGCATACTTACTCAAACGATCAACCACCACTAATAGTGTGTCATGGCCCCCGGATTTGGGCAAACCCTCCACGAAGTCCATCGTAATATCATCCCAAACCTGAGTCGGAAGAGGAAGTGACTGGAGCAGACCAGCCGGAGAAAGAGTAGAAGCCTTATGTCGCTGACAAATGAGGCAAGCAACCATGAACGAAATGACATCTTATTTCATTCCCAACCAAAAGAACTCCGAAGCTAGCCGTTTATAAGTTTTTGAAACCCCCGAATGGCCACCCACCTTACTGCCATGGAACTCTTTCAACAAAACCGGAATGATGGAAGATTTTTTTGGAATCACCACACGATCCCTATAGAGCAGTAAATCATTCCCCGAGGTGTATCCTTTCACTACCATCGGATCAGCTGACAATTGAACCCTAATTTCAGCCAACTTCGAATCCAGAAGCACTTGTTGGCGGATGGTGTCCCAATCAAAGGCAGCCGTGGAACTCAGACGCTTGAGCTCCAAATCTGAGGGTTTCCGAGACAAAAGCATCAGCCACTCGATTCTCTAAACCCAGCTTATATTGGATTTCAAAATCATACCCCCATAACTTGCACAACCAATGTTGATGCTCCCCACTCACTAATCGCTAGTCCAGTAAGAACTTTAGACTTTTCTGATCAGTCCGCACAATAAAGTGTCGACCAAGTAGATAGTGATGCCATTTCTGAATAGCGAGAACCACTGCCATCAATTCTCGCTCATAAACGGACTTTGCGCGAGCCCTGGCCGACAAGACCTGACTGAAATAGGCAATTGGTCGCTGTTGCTGCATTAAGACTGCTCCAATTCCGAACCCAGAGACATCCGATTCCAACACAAACGGCGGAGAGAAATCTGGTAAAGTGAGAATAGGCACCGTTGTCATGGCCGTTTTCAAGCTTCTGAAAGCTTCCTCGGCCAACTGTTTCCAATTGAAACTGTCCTTCAACTGCTGGGTTAATGGCCAGGCTATATGTCCATAACCAGCCACAAACCTTCTATAATACCCTGTGAGACCCAAGAATCCCCGCAACTCCTTAATAGAACGAGTTGGCCAATCCAACATAGCAGAAATCTTGGTAGGATCTGCAAATACCCTCTCACCGGAAATGATATGACCAAGATATTCTAATTGACTTTGAGCAAACGTACACTTTTTTTGGTTAACATACAATTGTTGCTCCTCTAATGTTGCCAACACCAAATCCAAGTGTGTCAAATGTTCATCAAAAGAGGTGCTATAGATCAAAATGTCATCGAAAAATACCAAAACAAATTTCCTCAAGAAGGGTTTTAATGCCTCATTCATCAATGATTAAAAAGTGGCAGGGGCATTAGTAAGGCCAAACGGCATCACTAAGAATTCATTGTGGCCCTCATGGGTACGAAATGCCGTCTTCGGAACATCCTCGTCATCCATCCTAATTTGGTGATAACCGGCCTTTAAGTCCAATTTAGTAAAAACGGTTGCCCCACCCAATTCATCCAAAAGCTCCTCAATTACCGGTATGGGAAATTTGTCAGGCACCGTAGCTTTGTTGAGCGCTCGATAGTCAACACAAAAGCGCCAACTTCCATCTTTTTTCTTAACTAAGAGCACGGGACAAGAGAACGGGCTTGTACTTGGTTGGATTATTCCGGCTGCGAGCATCTCCTTTACCAACTTCTCTATCTCGTTCTTTTGGAAATTGGGATATTTATAAGGACGAACGCTAATTGGGCTTGTTCCTCCTTGATGTGGTGCAGTGGTCATGCGAACGCCGAGGAGGTAAACCCACCGGCATATGTAAGACCTTGGAATGCTGCTGCAACAAGTGTTGCACCGGTTCTTGAAGTGGACTTTCTGTGTCGGAATCAACCCGTAAGGTGCTCAACTCCAAGTAGACTCCATGTCCCTCTTGTTTAATAGCGCGGAACATTGCCTTAAGAAAAACCATGGCCTTAGAAAGGCTCGTATCCCCTTTTAAAATCACGTGTTCCCCACCTACTTTGAACTTCATAACTTGAGACTTCCAATTGACATGCATCCCTCCCAAAGTTTCCAATCATTGCATGTCTAAAATACATCGACTCCCCCCAATTCCAATGGCAGAAAATTCTCAACAATTGTCAAATTCGGTAGAGTCAAAACTACTTCCCTACAAAGCCCCTTTCCTCGAACCGATTCCCCCGTTCCCACTTGTACACCAAAACCAATAGTAGGAACAACAGGAATAGCTAACTTTTTCACAGTATCCAAAGAAATGAAATTATGCGACGCACCGGAATCAATCAAAACAATTACCTCATGTTGGGCGATGGTACCACAAAGCTTCATGGTCTTTGGAGTGGATAAGCCCACCACCGAATTCAAGGAAAGTTCAATAACCTCCTGTTGAACTTCCTCCAAAGCCTCCCACGGTTGTGCTTTGTCTAGCTCTTCCCACTTAGCCTCATCCTCATCACTAACCAACATGATCCATAATTATTTCTTCTTACATCGATGTCCCATGGTGAACTTCTCATCACAGCGAAAACACAAACCTCTCTCTTTTCTCTTGCAACTCGGAATCCGAAAGTTTCCGAAAAGTAAAATCCTTCTTTTGAGGCACGGCCTTCTCTGTTACTATCGGAAAACGGGGTAGGCGTTCTGCCCCACCATTGGCTTTTGTGGACAAGGTGGAAAACTCTCCCTGAGTAACTCCTAGTTGTTGCGCCCGTGACCATTTCAGCCCAGTCACCTCCCTTCGCAACAACTCATTCTTCTCTTCTATCCGCTGCGCTATTTCCATAATCTCTCCTAACCCATATGGCTTCAACAGCCTTAGTTCAGCCCAAACTTCAGCCCTAAGTCCATTAAGGAAATTCCTTCCAATATTTCCTCCGGAACATCCCTGAGCGGAGCTGCCATAATTTCGAACCTCCGGCGATAATCAGCCACCGTCCCATCTTGCCTAATCGCCAGAAACTTTTCGCATAAACTACCAGCCTGAGACGAACAAAAGTGCTGCAAGAGAGCCATCTTAAAACTCCATCCAATTAAAGAAAGGCCTTCTCCCATTTTGCCATTGAAACGAGGACAAAGCTTCATTGTCCAAAGCTATTCCTGGCGTAATCAATTTCTCCCTTCTGAACAGCAATTGATAGCAAAAAACTGTTCCATCCTGAACACCCAACCGTCTGGATCATCTCCACTGAAAACCGGGCATTCTACGTGCCGCCGGCGGTTAGCCATCCATTCTTCGTCCTCAAGAACTTCTTCTCATCCTCCCATGTTTCTCCTAACTTCTCTGTTACTCCCTTCCCCATGCGGAAAACCAGCCCTAGCAAATTCCCGCCGACCTTCCTCTCTCGTTCCTCCTCGCCACGCCTCTTCGCCATACCCGCGAGCGCCAACTCCACCGCCGTTCCTTCGGAATCCCTCCTCCCCAGTCGCGCCCCACCAATCACCTTAATACCCAAGGGTTTCCTCCCTCTAATTCCTCACCGGCACTTCCCGTCCACCGTCACACCTAAGAATCTCCTCCCTCGCGACCTCTTGCCCAAAGTCTCACGGAACCCTACGATCCACGGCGCGATTCTCCTCCTTCGTACCTAGTACGACTTCCACTCGAAGCCCATCCACTTCACCGGAGTTAATCGGTGCTGCTCTGTCGTCTATCGCCGTCGCGATCGTCTTTGCCTTCTCCGGCGCCAGAACTGCCGACGAAGGATTCTTCATGTGTTCCTCCCAGAATCAACGAAGATCAGTCAGGCTTTGAATCAACTTTGCCTTAACCTCGCCCACCTCCGTCTTCATCGCTTCTCTTATCTCCTTGATCTCCTTCTCGACGGTTTTGAATCTCTCCTCCGTCTTCTTGGCCGCCATAATCACCAAGAAACGTTGCTCTGATACCAAAATGATAGGTTCTAGGGCTTCTTTCACAGTACAAGAAAAGAAAAGAGCGAAAAATGAACAAGAATCAAGAACTCTTATTGAATTATAGACAAATGTACACAACCACAGTTCTTCGAGGGGCTGCAACCTCCCAGCTAGCCTAAGCCAAGCTCCTCACCAATTCTCTCTCTGGATAACCCCCCGTACCCCCTCTTCTTCTTCTATTTATTCCACTGCTCATTCCCTCCCATTCTGTTGTAACTAACTCTCTGCCCCTTAACCCTTCCCCTCTAACTTCCTCTAATTCTGTTACAAGCAATTCTATTTACACCCGTTTCCCCTTCCTAGCGAAAACTTGTCTGACCAAAGGCTTGGTCTTATCAAAGTGCACATCAAAATAATTTAGACCGACAGAAGCATTGGCCAATGCCTCTATCTAGAAGAGAAGTAATATATGTTTGTCAATACCCAGTTTCTTTCCTTTTTATTTTTCGTTTTGGTTTGGTATTCTTTTTTTTTCCGTTGTGCTTTTTGCTACAGTGGAAAGGATAAGACGAGTGAGGCTCATGAGCAAGCAGCGTAACTTTTAACTTTTAGGGTACACTTGATTGCATTGTTGAAATGGTAATGGTAGTTGAATAGAAATGAAAAGTAAATTAATGCATTTGATTGGTTGAAATTTTTTAGGGAAAACCACTTAGTGGCAACAATGTCACTAGTACTTTTAGAAATTGTGACCAGATGATCATGTATAAAAAAAATAAATAAATAATAATAATAATAAATAAATAAATAAAAATAACCAATCTTAATTTTTGGTTGGTTTTGGGGTTTTAAGACTTAATTGGATGGTGTCAGGTTGTATGAGTACCTAGTCTAAGAATTTCTAGATTCTGTGAAGTATGAAAGGGCTCACACAGGTTCGAAGAGTAAGCAAGTTGCACTGTTGCAGGATTTCTCTTTAGCAACAGAAATGACAGTTTGCCAAAATGTTGGTATACTGGAGATGACTAAAGATCAAACTTTCAGCTTAAAGGTATCAATAGGATCTGAAGATATCACCCATGCGGTGTTGGCTGGAAAGGTCAGGCCTTTGGTTTGCTCCCACAAGGTCATGGTTTCAGGGATTTCTAGATATCCGAAAACAGGATTTGGAGTTATCGGGCTATTAGTTGCAAAGAGAGAAAATGGCGGATGGAACTAACAACTTATATGCCTCAAGGACGGTGAACTGCCTGAAGGAAAGACAGCAAAGATATGAGACAAAAGTCACAAAACCAAAGGAAACAAGGAGACCAGGAAAATAAACAAATAAAAGAAAAGGCCTAAATTATTTCAATAAACTAACGTAGCAATCAAGAAGGAAAAAGAAAATGATATAGTTGTAAGCATAAGCAATCTCGCATACTATGGACAAAAAGAGGTTTATCGCGAAATTGTTTGACTCTATGGACATACATATCAAAATTGTCATTTTTTATTACTTTGTATTCAATGATAGAGGACACCTTGTCCCTACACTCTAGTATTATTCTTGTATTCTCTCTTTCTCAGCAGTAAAGGTTTAAAAAAAAAATGGAACAACAAACTCAAAAGTTCATAGAGGTATATATAAATTAAGAGTTAAGAAAAAGGCAATAGGAAGTAGGAAACAGATCGGTGATTTATGAAAATAAACAAACCGTATTAAGAGCCATCCTCTTTTTATCAATTGGCTTTATAACTATGTTAAATGAAATTAAAAATTGAGCAGCTGCTAGGGAATTACAATTCCAATGCTTAATGGTAAACCTCAAATCAAAGAATGAGATGCCAATCTCATTCTTGAATATAGAACATCATCAACGACAGAAAATAATATCGAAGCTGGATCTGCCCCAAGAAACGGTATGCTAATAATGTATCCCACCCTAAAATTATAAAACATCAACGACAGAAAATATTGTTGAAGTTGGGTCTACCTCCCACATACTTCCTGTCCTTCAGACTACCTATAACTCTAAAAATGAACTACTGAAGCTTATTTTGGCCCAAAACTAGAAATTTTTGCCACACACTCCACATTCAACCAAAATTCACAAACAAGTTCACTTGTAAAAATTTTACTCTCGTTAGAGCCAGTCACTTAGGGGCAAGCATAAATTATAATATCTGAAATCCATTACAGCCTTTTCAGATGATTAAATTGCCCATAACTATATGAACAATATATACATACATACATACAAACATACAAATATATAATATCAAATTCGGTTACCAAGGTACCTCAACATGTAAACGATCAACATAAGCTCCGGATATCCAACCACCAACACGAAGAGCTGCATCTTCCCCTTCAACCACCTAAACGGCCAATACACAAACCAGAAACAACAGTGACAGTGTTTGGCTGCAAGCATAACGAGATTCTCACCTAAATTAAGTACAAAAACCCTAAGAAACAAAGCATTTGATCATATCCAATCAAAAGGAGCATAAAGAAATCAAAAATTCGTCACGATTCAGATTAATGGTAAGAAATCGTACAACAATGAGATCCTTGAGGTTATTGAGTTCCAAGAGCTCCAGAACGTAAGAGAGAACCGGCCGGTTCGCCACCGGAAGCAGCGCCTTCGGAACCTCCTGCGATCATTGGAGAGGACTGTTTGGTTAATAGGAAAATTTTTGTAAGCGAGAAAGAAAAGGCAAATTTCAAATAGAATCAAATAGAGCGAATATTTCGTTTGGTTCGAGAATCTGTGAATTTTGTTGGGGAATTGAAGAGGAAGAGAAAGAGAAAGCAGAAAAGGGAAAAACAAACCTTGGAGACAATAGGGACGAGATTCTTTGAGGTGCCTCCGGCTAAGACCACCACCTGAAAATCCATTGCAGAAGAAATTGGAGGAGAGAGAGAGAAGGGATTTTGTGGGGTTTCTTCCTTTCTCTCTCTTTCTTCAGGATTGTTGTGAAGGAGGGGAGAGAGAGAGAGAGAGACGATGAAGTTCAATCAAGCGTGTTTTTCACTTTTTTCTTTTTTTTTTTTTAATAATTGGACGTGTTTTTCACAATTAACCGGAGGGGAAATGCTTCTATTCTTTCTTCTGTATAATTTTGATGATTTAAAATTATCCTTCTGTTTTAAAATTCGTGATACATTAAACGTCATTTATATCCCTCTGTTGATTAATTAATTAAAAATTGATAAAATTTAAAATTCTCTCTGTAAATTTTTAAAAATATAAAACTTCAAAAAAAAAAATTTAGACTCGATATCAAATTTTGATCTCGTTCATTTTACCAATTCAAATTTAAAATTTGAATTTTACTACAGTAAAAAACTCTCAGAAATAATCATATCTAACTTTTTTACTACAGTAAAAAACTCTTACATTAAGTCACATCTCAACTTGAATTAAAAACTCAAATTCACGAACTAAACAAACCCTTACTCACCGCCTAATGATCCCCTACTTGTAGAGCTCGAAGTGGAACTAGCACACATGGGCTTGAGCAGGCTGGGGTATGCCCTTATATCGTACTTTGATATATGTTTAGTGTTTAAACTAATCAACCATTAAATATAACATTGTATGGGAGAATTCTTATTCATTTTTGAGTAAGAACTTAACATTATATTGAGGATACCTTAAACTCTAAATATTTTAATCTTTAAAAGAACAAAATAAAAAAAAGAGTCCATAAAAGCTATTTTTAGTTATATTTAAGATTATTGTCACTGGTGTCTCTAAATTTTAAGATCATTTTCAGTTTATCTCATGAACTTTAAAAACTCACACTTTACCCTCTAAACTTTAAATTGTTCCCATTTAACCCCTTTTGCTATAATTTCTATTAAAAAATGATTAAAAAAAGAGAGTAATGCAATCGCGTGGTATTTTTATTTAAATTTCTGTTAGAAACAAACATATAAAAACCACATATCAACACTTAACCTCCTTTTTTCCGTATGGTTTTAACAGAAATTGCAACAAAAAGAGTTAAGTGAGAACAATTCAAAATTTAGAGAACAAAATAAGAGTTTTTAAAATTTAAAAAATAAACTGAAAATAACTCTAAAATTCAAGAGCACCGGTGATAATAATCCATATTTATTTAGGTTTTCAACTTATTTTCCCATTAATTTCTCTAGTGACTAAAATGCCCCTCATTCACTCGTGCTAACCGATGATCACACACACTGGGATCACTAGTAGGTAATCCACTGGTTACCTAAATATAGTCGAAACATGGTACTTTCTTTGGTCTTTCTTTTTCTTTTCTTTTTCTAAATTCTTGATGTTTTGTTTATCTATTATCTATAACGTATCAGAGTATACCATTTACAATGCCGTAGGAAAAGAATAGAGACAAATAAATGTACAAAAATGGCATATTCTACACAGTAATACATGTATAAAATGTTGATACTCTTCACAACCACCCTATTCTAGCTAAAATGCAATAGTTGAAATCCTTGTCTTCTGCCAATTTTAAAGGTCCCTCATAAAGACAGTTTGATCATGGATTTGAACAATGGCAATGAGGATTTCTTTCAGCTCTTCTACAAAACCACAACTCCTCTCGGGGGCTTCTTCCGTCGGTGCACAACATGGTTGTCATAAATGGTTATGAATGCTATTTTTCCGCTCTATATATAGTTATACTTCACAAGCACGCGTGAAATCAAATGATTTGAGATAAGCGTCCAGAAATGGCAGTTCCACATCTACAACGCATGGTAAAAGACTAAAATCAGTAATAGTATGTACATTTTTCCCAGACTTCAATAAATAAATTGATAATGCACTTATATATCGAATGAAATCAAGGCAACGAGAAAACTGAAATTTATTGCAGACACTGTCAAGGCTTCGGTTCATTCAAACTTGGATGTTCCAAGTACAGCTGCACACAGAGAGGTTCGCTGCTCATCGACTTAATCGGGGTTATTAATGGAGGTTGCTGCCACTGTTTTGTATCTGTTGGGATCCATAACTCCGACGTCTTACTCGAACTCGCCTCAGGAAGGGATCGAAAATAACCAGTGATCTCCCACCTGCAATCTAAAGTGAAGAGAGAACCTTTCACACCCCACTTCAACATACTTGAGATAGAAGGATTAAACTACTAAAAAGGTCCAGAACTACAGTGACTTTTCAGCGTCTGATTAACGTCTTAAGCTGAGGCATAAAACTGATGCCATATGTCAAAATGTAGTAGTAGAATTACCGTGAGAAAGAACTTTTGTAAGTGGTTCCGAGACTGAGAGCTTCATTAGAAATGACCTAAGGGAGAACTCCAAATCAGCATCTTCCACCTTTGAGCTAGAAGCCTGGTTCACCGCGAGCTTGAACATAAATCTTTCCACTGGGATGTTGTCAGTGTTGAAGAAGATAACAGCTACTCTTTCAACAAGACCCTAATTTGAAAAAGAAAGAAAGAAGAGGGAAAAAAAAAAGGATCTTCTGTTGTAGTGAAATTGCTTTGGAAGGTCAATAGGAGAACAATGCCGAAAAAAGAAAACATTAACGTAGATGCTCTATTTATCTACAAAAGATTTGGGGGAAGTGTGAAGCTCTAAAGACAAGATCCTATGTTGGCTAAGAATATCAAAATAAGAAACTTCTAGACGATCAAGTATACTAAGGGGGGGAAAAAATTCATATTATACACGTAAGATAGGAGGAACTAAAGCAAGTAATCAGTGACAACATTGGAATACCCATTTATCCTCACAAGGTTTTTTTTTCTGAAAAGTCAAATCATCGAAGAGAAAATTTCACGAGAGCAAACCAGTAAAACCAAAAGCGCACCAAACAGAGCATATCAGTTGCACAAAAGCATATGAAGCAATCAAGAATCCACAAAAAGAATGCGGAAGAATGATTTGAAATGGTCAATATTTTAAGAAAAAGTTCAGCAATGTCCTACCAAGGAGAAATACAATTGAATTCCTCTTAGGGTTTTCATGTACCTGGTTCAGTTTTCAGTGCAAATATATTAAATATCATTTACAATAACAAACTTAGAAGTTCCCTTTCATCAGATAGAACTTTCTTAGATAGAAGCCCGTCCCTCTAAAACTAACATTGCATCATGGAACCACAGCCCTAAAGGTGGTAACAGAGTCGGAAACCCTGGACGTTTTGTGATACATGTAGCAGGGTCGTTAGATGAACCCATTGAAAACTTGAAAGTGATGATCTTGGTGAACACGATAGAATTGGATTATAACTTAGATGTAATATCTTTTTTTTTCTTTTTACTTTTTATTCCCCACAATGCCACTGAAACAGTTCCTTTGAAATTTGGTTCCATCAAGCAAAATTATTTGCCTCTTTCTACACCAACAGATCTTGGGTTACCTCTATAATTTGTAAATAGTATGTAACTGAAACAATATTGGCAATTACGAGGGGGAAAAAAAAAACCTGGAAAAGCAAAATTCTGGGATCTCCTAGTAAGCAAGTTGAAGAAATTCTGAAACTTAAATGGATGTATATGCAACTATAAAAGTAAATCCAATCATGGGGAGAAAATGCAGGGAAAGAAAATTTGGAACTTTTAACTTTGTAAAGAACTATGTTGTCAAAGAAACGAGTCCAAAAAAAAAAAGGCTAAATGCAAAGTTGTAGGGCACTTCTTAGTTCTTACTTAGACACGGCAAACAAGCATTACAGTTTACAATCTAGTTTCAATTTCACAGCATCTCTAAGCGTGATTAGTAACATCTATGTATATATGTGTCTATTATATATATATATATATATATGTATGTATGTATGTATGTATGTATGTATGTATGTACAGACGCACACAATATATATGTATGTATGTACATAAAATAGAAGTAAAATTCAAACACGAACAAGGGCCAACCTTTTCAATAAAAGGAAGAAGTCCAAAAACAGCAGAATGGATATAATCTCTGAGGTCAGGATGACGAGCCCTCTGAACCACTAAATTCATATACCTCCTCCTTTCAAATGCACCTTCAAAAAGAAAAAACAATAAAAAAATTAAAAAAAAAAATTCCATATTCACCATCACTCAAAAAACACTTCCAATATGAAAACCCAATTACGAAATTTGACACAGTGAAGCCACAGCCAAGCTTTTTTCTCAAGTTTCTGGTTGAGGAAGAAGGTTTTCCTTTCTTAAGTCACACCAGATAAAAAAAATTTCTTGGCAACCAAACATGCCCAAAAACAAAAAACAATAAAAAAAGTAAGTTAAAGGGTGTTAGAAGCAAACCGGAAGGATAAACGCCTTTGAGGAAAACAATTGAAGTGATAGCTACTTCCAAGAATTCTACCAGAATCCGAGCTGACCCATCTACACAATTTTGTTTTTCAGTTAATTACAGTTGCAAAAAGCAAATTATACGAGTAAACGAAATTGATGGTAATAATAAATAAATAAATGAATTAAAAAAATATAGGGAA
>NW_010361013.1:55787-59790 GCF_000414095.1 Morus notabilis | reverse complement strand
GAGGGAAAGAACCATGGGGAGATTGATTGTCTTTGCGGTCCATTGACCCGCAACGGTGGAGAACAGAGGTGGCCTTTTACGTTATGCTTTGTACATAAAACACCACAACAATTACAAGTTAAACAACAACGACGAGAGGAGGGGAAAGTGAGAAAGGGCCGGTCGAGATTTAGGTTAAAGAATATATATATATATATATATATATATATATATATATATTTTTATTAATTTAAATTATGTATATGAGAGAAAAATATTATAATAAAAAAATTAAATTTAAATTTATATAAAAAAATATTAAAATAATATGATTTGAGTCTTATTTTGTTAATTTTGTAGACGGAATTATTAAGTCTTCAAAATAATAAAAAATAAATTTTTAAGAATTCTTTTTATAAAGTAAGAACACAAATTATATTTATTATAAAAAGAATGCATAAGAATAAACAATTTTAAATGCTTAAAATAATGACTATAATTTACGATACAAAATTTGACATCATTATGGCAATTATTATAACATTCTGACTATTTTTATATTATTTCAAAAATTTGTTAAATTTCAATTAGAGGTATGGAATTTTATTATATAGTGTAAGTATCTCAAGGAAACAAATAAAAATAACTTAAGAACCCAAACCTTGTCACAAGCCCTCAATATCTTATAGTAAAGTCTACTAGTTGAAATCGCGAGCACTTACGCGCAAGATTTTGTAAGTAAGAATAAAAAACATATATATTAAGGTCTTATTTGGAGGAATAAAAAATGAAAAATAAGACAAAAAGAGAAAAAGAGAAAAATGAAAAAAAAAAGACAAAAAAAAAAAGAAAAAGGAATGAAAACTAAGAATAAAAAAGTCACTTAGGAAACGATATATAAAAGGACATGTATGAGAATAAATTATTTAAACAGAGAATTAAAAATAAAGGTATATTTATAAGGGCTAATTTAGATAAAAGGAAAATTAAATAATAGGCCATAAAAGATAAGAATGTAAAAGAGTAAACCAAAAAAAAGAAAGAAGATAAGAAAAAAGAATAAACAAAGAAACAAAGAAAAAATTGGAAAGTATAAAAACAAAAACAAAAAAAACAAAAAAGAAGAAACAGTGGGAAAAGAATGGCGCAAACGAAACGTTTCATTAGCACAAAAAAAAAACCCCATTATGCACTAAAGTATGAGTTCACTAATTTTCTCTAAATTAGATCAATACTATTTTTGACAATAAATATTGAGGTTGTGTTACTAATGTTTTTATCTTTAAGTGTGAAACTTAAATTACATCAAATATTTTTAAAACTTAAGATGTATGCATTACGCCGCGTCAGGATTTTATTTAAAGGGAACATAAACTAAAAATGTAAAAAACAAAAGGTTAAAAAAAAGTCCTTGAAATATCGACTCCAAACTAATAATTAGTTTGAAGGATATGTTATGCACATACATATTTAATTTATTGAATTTCTTGATAGATAAATATAAAATTTTCTGAAGATTACTTTTAAAAAAAAAGTATCATTCTCTTAAGTCTTTAGTTAGTAAAAAATAGCAGAATTGACTGAAATGAGCGTTTTCCATCAAAATGTGCTCTCAGTTTAATATTGTACAGACACGTAGAACACATTTGAGTGATAAAGATTTTAACGGAAAAATTAGATGGAAAACTATTTAGGAAGTGCATACAAGGAAAATTATTGAGAATAGCACAATAAAAAGAATATTTTTATTAGAAATCGCTTTTGATACGATACACATTACATGAAATTAGATTTAGTAGAAAAATATTTAAACTTTTGTTAGTTAAGAGGGTGCATATATGAAAATTTTGAAGAATATATACTTATGAAAGAAAAAACAAAAATTTAGGGGACTTAAAAAAAATTCTCAAAGAGTACGCATTACATATTGAGCGTTTTTTTTTAATTATTATTAGCATTGTGTAATGTTAGTTTTCATCTAGGTTCATCTAGGTTTCAGTAGGTGAGCCGTGAGCGTCGCCTTAAAATCACAAGAAATCGAACATTTATTGTTGGCCCCAAAAATTTCAATGAAATGTATCAATTACCCGGCTAACACCAACTTGATTGAGTCCTTCCCTCCCTAACGCATGCTAACCAACTCTTGTGTGCCGGATTGAATTACTAATCTTTTTTTTTTTCATATGATGTATAAAACACAAAAAAAAAAATACATAAATAAAAATAAGTGCACCATTCTGAAATCACAACTTTAAACAAAGTAATGTGTTATAAAAAAAAATAAAAAATAAAAAATAAAAAGCCTTTGAAGTTTTGAACAAAGTATTTCAATCAAATGGTTCCACATAATAAAAAATGAAAAAGTTTAATCTTTATGTTTAGATTTTCTCTACCCCTCACCCCTCACTCCTCTCCCCCCCTTTTTTTTTAATGTCTTTAATGCGAATAAGCAATTATTTGTTTTTCTACATTCCTTATAGACTGCATAAAAGTTCAAAAATAAATAAAATAAAAGGAAAATTTACAATTTTATACATTACATTTTGAGTTTATCAAAAATATAACTTTGTATTTTAAATGTTCTCAAAACTATACCTCCGAATTTCAAGTCCTTAATAAATTTATATATTTTTTCAACCAATAACTGATTTTAACCTCGAAATTAATAGATATACCCATTTTAGTTTATAGATAAACTTATGATGAAACTAACTAAAAATATACTCAACTTAGTTTGAAAGTTCAATTTTTATGATCCTTATTGTTGTTTTCTTAAACATCACACGTGATTTATTTTAGTTACAAGATCGAATGTAAACTGTAATGATTAAATTCAATGGTCAAAATAACTATACTTCTAGAAAATATATAAAAAATGAATTTGAAAGTATAACCTTGCAAACACCCAAACTATAAGGTCATTTAAAAAAAAAGTATAAAATAGAAAATAACCCTAAAACTAATGCTTCCATGCAGCAGCCTCTCCCCACTCCTCTTCTTCAAATTTCTTCCACATATCTAAAATTTTCATTGTATCAATCATTCGTTGTCTCAGCACTAGATGGGTCATAATCATATCAAAGATAAGATTTGTATAAGTTTTTGTTTTTGTCTTTATTAGTTTATTTCAAACTTTGGTCAATCAGAAAACCAAATATATCTTAAGCAAATTGCAAAGACAGTTCACAGTTCTTTTTTTTTTCTTTTTTTTTTTGGCAGTTCACATTTAGTTTGTTAATTCGAGTTTTTAATTCGAATTGAGATATGAGTTTATATAAGAACTTTTTATTGTAGTAAAAAAAATTAAATATAATTGTTTCTAAGAGTTTTTTTACCGTAAAAAAACTCAAATTAATAAAATAAATGGGACCTAACATTTATACATCTCATACAAAAAAAAAGATATTATATTATATGCCAAACAATTTAATTGGAGATTTATATGCGAATTTAACCAAATAAAAAAATTAAACCCTGGCTAAAATATATATATATTTTTTTAAAAAGTAAAGAATCAAACATTTTTGAGGTTTGAGTAGCCGCAAAAAATAGGCCAACTAATCAATAATGTATTTTGCGTATATAATACTCCACAAAACGACGACGCTTCCCCTCCTCTTGTCGCATACTCCAAAAAGCCAAATCACGCAACGGCTATCATCGTTGTCTGCTAGTTCCACGACACGCGCACGTTACATACACACCCTTCGGATTCTCCCCAAAAAAAAAAACACGCAGGCGCATTTTAGCATTCCGTGCGGCGCACGTTAGCACTCGACGCAAACGCAGGCGGCGCGGCGAATAATCTCCGGCAGGTCCGCTGCCCTGGCCCACTCCTCCGCTGCAGTGTCGTACACCAAAACCAAGCCCTCCTTCAACCCTCTCGTGCTCCTCCCACTCCTCCTCAGAAGATCGTCGATACAACCAGAGACTTGAACAAGAACAACCTTATCTCCCACTCCGGCGCAGCTGAACCTCACCGTGCTGTCCACTCTAACCTGCGCCGGCAGTGGCGGGCTCCTTA
>NW_010361013.1:12273-55698 GCF_000414095.1 Morus notabilis | reverse complement strand
CGCCGGAACAAAAAACCCGCCACCACGCAGCCCCCGCCGGGTACGGCTCGGCTCCGAAGCCACGCGCGCGACTCGACATCGTACAAGTCCATCGAACTCGCGTACACGTGAGCTTCCGCTCCGGCGGCGGCGGCGCGAGAGAAATCGTTCCCCGACGCGCCGAGTTTCAGGCCTCCGATGACGTAGAAGACTCCGTCGGCGGAGGCGCCGATGCAGCCGTAGCGGCTTCTAGAGGCGGTGGCGACCACGCGCCAGTTATCCTCCTCCGGATCGTACTCCTCAACCGCGGTGGTTCTCGGACCTCCTCCGGCGACGTAGATCTTTCCAGAAACGGCGGCGACGGCGAATTTCTTCCTCGAGAAGAGCATCGGCGATTTTTCCGTGACGGTTCCGGTCCAGGTATCGTACCGGAGAGTCGCATTTCGTCCGATTATAAAGATTCTCGGTCCGATCGAGGAAATCCGGGCGTGCGAGGGGAAGGATCGCCAAACGTCGTCGTCTTGAGGGAGGAAAGCGGCGACTCTCCAGAGAGAGGAGGAGGAGGAATCGGAGGAATCCAAATCGTGGAGGCGGAGAGTGGCGGCGAAGAGGGCGGAATCGGAGGAGGAGACGGCGAAGAGAGTGTTGCGGAGGAGGCCGCGGTGGCGGCGGAGGAGAGAGAATGAAGAGGAGAGGATGAGGCGGGACCATCGGCGGCAGACGAGGGAGAGGCTGAGGAGAGAGGAGGAGGGAACTCGGGAGAGGCACTCCAGGAGGAGGTCATCGGGGAAGGAGGAGATCGCGGATATGGCGGCCGCGGAGCAGTTGTAAGGAGCGTCGGAGTTGTTGAACGGCGTCGGTTTGGCGGCGGAGGAGGAGATGTTGTTGTCGCTGGGGTTGGGGAAGCAGGATTTCATGAGCCATGAGAAGTGGCGGGAGTTGCAGCTCTCTGACATCTCACTTCGGTGGATCAGATTCTAGAGAGAGAAAGAGAGAGGTGAGAGAAGGACTGAAGTGGAAGTGAGGAAGGAAGGAAGAGAGTGGTGAGTGGTCTGTCCTCTTCTTTCAGTTCTCCCGTTCCTTCCCTCTCTTGTTGCGTACGAATTGTCCACACCACAGACTTCAGTCTAACTAGAAATACGTCTACATGTGAATTGTGTTTATTAAAAGCTGGGATATTTATATTAGAAAAACAAGAGAAAAATAAAACAATAATGAAGAATAAACTGGATTGGCGTATGACAACCACTTTTTTATTATCATTTTAAAAGAAGCTTTTATGATTTTTTTTTTTATTTGCTGAAGTTATGATTCATATCTTATATTCATGTCATGGTAGATTTGATTAAACTGACGCCAAAATAATTTAAAATATATATATATGTAAAATTTGTGATTATTTAAAACAAAACGTTGGAATTTTTTTTTTTTTTTTTTTACTCTCTATCCTAAAATTTTCTATTTTTCAAATAATATAAAAGTTCATGTGTTTAATAAAGGCAAGAATTTTTATCACTGAGGCAGGTAATTAAGACAAAAATTTAATAGGAAATATAAGATAAAATTTTTAAATTTTAATAGGGCTATATGCTATAATACAATATATTTATGTATATATTTAAAACAAGAAAAAGAGAATATTAATGAACTTATGAGTCTACATTTTTATTATTTAATCTTAATTAGTTATGTTTAACTAATATAGGATTTATTTTTTTACTTAATTTGAGTTATGACTTGTGTTGTGTATATGAGAGAAAAATATTATAATAAAAAAAATTAAATTTAAATTTTTATGAAAAAAATATTATAATAATATAACTTGAATCATAATTTAAGTATAAAATAAACGTATCCATAATTATTTAAGTAAAAGATATTGAGTAAGAATAAAGGATATTGAGCATGAGTAAAGTAAAAAACTAAAAATCTATTAAAAAGATTGAGTAGGGTATTGAGTCCTTACTAGGCATTAATTGGCTCCACGCCAATTTTAGACATCATTTGATTGATGCCAATGCAACTGCAGACGTAAGTGCCTTTTGAAATCCGTTTTTGTGTCGCTTTTCCTAAATTGAACCAAAATTTAGGCGAAAAAAAGGTGAAATGTCATTTATTATTACGTAACACAAGGATAATATTGTTAAGCTCTTATTAATATTTTTGGTCTTTCTTTTGTTTTCCTAATTTTAGACCATTTATATAAAAGTAGAAAAAATGTGAGAATATGTACCATTTTAATATCACAAAAAAATATAATATTTTTAGGGTATGTTTATTTTGCATTAAAAAGAAAATAAAAGTAAAGAGTAATTCTCTTTATCTAATAAGGTGTTTACTTATAAAATTAGTAATAGACATTTAGTGGGTCTCACATAATATTAAAAATGAGAAAAGGATAAATCTTTACACCCTCTTAGTATTGATTTCTTGTCAAATGAATGCATATTAAATTTACTTAATTGTGTAAAAGAATATTTTAGTGATTAAATTCACAATATTATTATTCCTAATTTTAGTAAACATAAGAAAAGGAATGGAGTTATTTTTTATTACACTATCTAATAGTCAAGTAAACACGTGAAAGGGAATGAATCACTCTTAATCTTATTACTTCACTTATCTTTCTAATCTCATTACATTTTCCATTACATTCATTTACGGTTTGATAAACGTACCCTTATTGTGGAAAAACACAAAATTCTAATTTATTTCAACTTTGTAAGATGTAGAAACATTATTTTTAGGAAAACCGAGCAACATTGTTTTATGGCGCAATTGTTAAAATATCATAATTTTGTGTCTTCAATGTATATTAGTACGATAAACCAAATTCTATTGTGGACAATAATGTTCATCAAAAACATCATTCTCAATAAGTAAGATTTGTTTAAAAGAAATTACAATCTAACATCTTGCTAAAAAAAAAAAAAAAAAAAAAGCACCGACATAGAGTTATTAAAATATGTTAATCCAAACTATTCAGCACATGTTACAATTCTATTTCCATAATTATTAAGTCGACTTTCTCTTCTTATCCTTATTCAAGGATTTAAGTGGAGTTACTATTTCAGTGATAAAAAAGTGAGATGTTCTTCAGAAATATCCCTCGCTAGATCCCCCAAATTAATGAAGAGTTAGAAAGTCTATACTCAGGTTCTTTATCTACAAAGGGGTGGTTAAAAATCAGAGATTTAGAGGTCCAATTAGACCGATTATTGTCCTTGGAAGAGTATTACTGGTCTCAAAAGGCAAGATCAGATTGGCTCAGTGTTGGTGACAGAAATATAAAATTTTTCCATAGGAAGGCTTCTCAACGTCACGGAAAGAATGAGATTTTAATGGTTTGGAGGATGTTGATGGCATTTGGCGGAGGAGTGAGAAAGATGTAACGGATATTATTGAATCTTATTTCGGCAACATCTTTTTCACGAGCAGACCATCTGCTTCAAATATAGGCGCTATTACTCACTTTGTTGAACCAGTTATTATGGAGGAAATGTCCTCTGTTCTAGAGGTTGATTTTACTGATATGGGGGGTTAAGAAGGGCTCCTTTTGAAATGGGCAGAAATAAAGCGTTAAGGTCGGACGGTTTTCATGCGGGCCTGCCTTAGGGTTTTGAATAACGGAGAATCAATTGCGGGGTGGAATGCAACTCATGTTTGTTTACTTCCAAAGATTAAGGGCAAGTTCTTTTGTCCAAAAAACTCGAAAAAAAGACAACTCAAGTTTCAATTTTATTCAAGTTCACGTTCTTTTAAATTTCAACTTTATTCAAATTCTAACTTCAACTCAAGTTATAACTCAAATTCAACTCAAAAACTACATTCAAGTTACACTCTAAAAGAACAACTCCTAAATCACCAAGGAAAGTTGCATAATTTCAGCCTATTAGTTTATGTAACGTGGTGTACAAAATTGTTACCAAACACTTGCTAATAGGCGTAAGAAAATCCTTTCTAAGGTGATTTCGACCTCTCATAATGCCTATATTCCTGGATGTTTGATTACGGATAATGTGATGGTTGCCTTTGAACTTATGCACGCAATGAAAAGAAAACATAAAGGGCGTAAGGGTTGGCTTGTCTTGAAGCTCGATATGAGCAAGGCGTATGACCGGGTAGAGTGGAGTTTCCTAGTAGCAATGATGGAGAAAATGGGTTCTCCTACTCGGCGGATTACTTTAGTTATGAATTGTATTTCGACGTCAAAGTTTTCCTTTTTGGTGAATGGCGAGCCTTTGGGGAATCTTCGTGCTCAAAGAGGTTTGAGGCAAGGATGTCCGTTATCTCTGTATTTATTTTTACTGTGCGCTGAAAGCCTTTCCTCATTAATTAATGTGGCGGAGCGAGATGGTACTATCATGAGATTAGCTTATTCTTGTAATGGTCTAAAGGTGAGTCATTTATTTTTTTTATCGATGATAGTTTAATTTTCTGCAAAGCAGAAGTAGAAGAATGTGAGCAAATCAAGAGGATTTTGGAATGTTATGAGTGGGCGTCGGGACAGAGCATTAATTTTCAGAAATCCTCTATTGCATTCAGCCCAAATGTAGAGGGGGAAAAAAGGAGTTTAATTCAGGGTGTTCTCAGGTTGAATACTGTCCAATCTCATGATAAATATCTAAGGCTTCCTACTCTGGTGGGCATAAATAAAAAATAAACTTTTTGTGTCGTCAAAGATAGGGTGAGTAAAAGACTGCAACAATGGAGGAGCAAGCTTTTTTCGCAGGGAGGTAAGGAGGGGACAACTCGAAACGAAAACTTCACTGGTGGTCTTGGAGCCAGTTGTGTAAGGCCAAACTTGACGGTGGGATGGGTTTTAGGGATACATATGTCTTTAATCAAGCAATATTAGCCAAACAATGTTGGTGTATTCTACAAGATCCTGGATCCGTTGTTTCATGGGTCTTGAATGCTCGACATTTTCCTAATGGTCATTTTATGCAAGCTGGTGAAGGATCAAATGCTTCCTATATTTGGCGTAGCTTTCTTTGGGGTCGAGAGTTGCTTCAGATGGGTTTGAGATGGAGGGTTGGTGATGGTTGTTCACTCTGGGTTTTTTTAGGACCCATGGCTTCCTCGTCCGGTCTTTTCGCCCTATAATCGTTGCAAATGACACTAACCGGGGCTGGTATGTCTATAATTTTTTTGCATAGTTTGAATGATAACCATCTTGGATGGAATATGGAGTTGGTAAGGTCACATTTTTTGCCAATGGATGCCGAATTTGTACAGAACATTCCAATTGGAATGTATAGAAGTGATAATCTTCCCATGTGGCATTATGACAGCAAAGGGAGATATTTTGTGAAATCTGGCTATTTTACATCTTTGAAGGCTAAGACAAATGGTGAATCATCTTCGGGGAATGCGCATCAGCGTTGGTGAAAGGTTTTGTGGCACTTAAAGATTCCTCTTAAGGTGAAGATTTTTGTATGGCGGGGTTTTTCATAATATTCTACCAACTTGGAAAAATCTTATTAGGCGAGGCGTCAACTGTTTGAAAGGGTGTAGACAGTGCTTTCATAGTAAGGAGACAACTTTTCATGCTTTAATTTCATGTGACGCTACGATGTGCATTTGGAGTCACAGTACCTTTTGGAATCTCCTTTTAGCTTTTCCGGGTGATAGCATGGATTATCTCTTATTGCGCTTTTTTAATGTGCTGAAAGTAAATGATTTTGAAGTCTTTGTAATGATGTTGTGGTATGTTTGGAAAGATAGGAATTCCTTTACTTATGGGGAACATATCCGCCTTCCAGAGGAGACTCTAGCATTGGCAAGTTCCTGGCTGAATCAGTTCCAACTTACTCAGGTGAAAGTACAACTGCCAGAACAACATCCTGTATTTGTAGATCAGCATTGGCGGC
The DNA here is from genome assembly GCF_000414095.1 of Morus notabilis. NCBI lineage: Eukaryota > Viridiplantae > Streptophyta > Magnoliopsida > Rosales > Moraceae > Morus > Morus notabilis. The sequence goes on along the minus strand of NW_010361013.1, from coordinate 49,846 downwards.
CTCCAATATAGGATTAACTAAAGCTCAATGTGGATGCTTTAGTTGTGTCCAACATATCTCACACTGGTATTGGAGGTCTCATTAGAGATCATTCGGGCTTCGTTTTGTGGTGCTTTCTCAAAACGATTAGTGGGTCGTTTCTCTCCTTTTATTTCTAAATGTATGGCTATTAGAGAGGGCTTGCTTTTTGGGAAGAATAGTGGACCCAGAGTCTCTATTATTGCGAGTGAATCGGTAAATGCAGTCAGAACAATCAAGGATTTATGTGGTTGTGCTGCTAAATTTCTCATTTTAAATGACTTCAAGATCTTGATGCAAGAAGTTAATGATGTTACGTGTAGTCACATTTCCCGCTCTTATAATGTGTCTACCCACACATTAGCGAAGTTAGCTTTTGCTTAGAGGATTTTTCTAGTTATATTAATGAGTTTATAAGTGCCCATATGACTTATTTTGACTAATAAAACTAGATTTTTCCCTAAAAAGTGAGATTTTTTTTTGGAAAAAAGAGAGAGAGAAATAAATTAATAGATATTAAAATAAAATTTTTTATTTATTATTTTAATAGGAGATAGTCGTAAATGACCACTTTACTACAAAGAATTGAAACCTGCATAATTACCATGATTAGGCTTTCAAAAAAAAAAACCATGATTCGAGTATTTTTTTTTTTTGGCTATAAATCATTAGAAAATGACTTATTGGCTACCCATTTAGACGGATGTTTATTGTTCACCTTTTTACTCTTTTTTTTTCAATGCAATGTTCACCTTTATTCTCACTCGTAGTAAAATTAAATCACAACTTGTGTAAACGTTTTTTTTTCTTTTACTCGTAGTTTTGACTTTTGAGAGCTAATACTCATTCTCGCTTGCGTTTATTATATTCTTCTCTAGCTACTTTGTAAAATTAATTGATTATTTATTATATTCAGCTCGTACTTTGTCATTTTGTGATTTTTTATTTTATTTTATTAAAGATATGCCATTCTGGTTGCACTTGTATTTTTCTTTCTTTCTTCTTTTTTTTTTTCCAAAATTTCTGTCGACATTGCAACAACGCTACAAGCCAACAGGCAACAACATCATCAAATTCAGGTTAAAAGAAAAAAAAAACATTATGGCATCATTCACTTCGCAGATTTGAGTTTTTAATTCGAGCTGAGATGTGACATTTTTTAAAAACTTTTTATTATAGTACAAAAAGTTAAATGTGATATTTTTTAAGAATTTTTTACTGTAAAAACTTTAAATTGAAAATTTGAATCGGTAAAATGAACGAGACATAAATTAGCTAAAATATAAAAATGCGAGTGAGATAGAAAGAACATCTACAAGTCACAACTTATAATTTGACAATAATATAATCGGTGCATGTAACTTCCTAGCATAAAACAACACGAAAAAGAACAAATGAAATTATGAAAGTAGTAATAATCTTGTCCAGTAATCATGTGACTACCCAGGAAAATAAAAAAACAAAGTATTATGATTGTTGGTTTAAGAAAAAGTGGAGGCTACTATTAAACATCGCCAATTAGCCATGGGATTATGACTTTGGAGATAAAAAAGAATGGCCTATTATTCTAATAAAAGAAAAAACTTAAAAATAAAACAGGAGAATGGCCCATACTGTAGATTATCTTTTCTTTTTAAAGTAACTTTCCCAACCGAGTAACACAATTAATATCTAACCGATCACATTATATTAAGTCATTTAATAAATTTAAATATTAAAACATAAAGAAAAATAAATAATATATGTTAAAACATGAAAAGATGATATATAATAAATAAAGTAACACACATTTTTTAGTAAAAAGAAAAGTAAAAGAAATACCATTTGCTTAAAAAGAAAAATATATGCCGTACAATAATAATTTGAAGGGTAGGTTGTCCTATTCGCACACATCTTTATAAATACACACTCACTATAATTTTTAAGTAATTAAATTTACTTTTACATACTTTTACTATCTAAAATTACCCACAACTATTTACATAAAGATATTTAATTCTTTACCACTTTATTTTTCTTTTTACAAACACTATTTTATTATTCGTTACTATAATATTATTGTTTCCCTGTCTATATTTTTCTTTTGTTGAAACTTTAGGTATGAAGTCTTTTTTTTTTTTAATACAAAAGAAAGTTTACTATTACATTTATCTAAGAAAACAGAAGGCATGTAGTTAGATTTAATTTGACAAGTAAAATGTAAGCATTAAAACAAAAATACAACAAAAAATCGGAAGCGGAAACGTGTGATTGAAATACCTACAACCATTGACATCGCTGTAGCAATCGGGGGCGTTTGGTATGCAGTAATCTTAAAGATGGGAATGAGAATCTGTAATATTACCATGTTTGGTACAAGAACTATAATATTTAGACTTGCAGGAAAGTGATTACCATGGGATTCACTTTCCCTCATTTTAAGGTAATCTGAATACCACCCAACATGGTGTTATTGTATTTAATATAATAATAATTATTATTATTATTATTATTATTATTATTTTTATATTTAATATTTTTATATTTTTTTTATTAATATTATTATTATGGATCTTCTTCCATGCGAACAACCAAACACATTAATGTAATATTCCTGAGAATTTGAAAAAAATTCATGTATGGAACCAAACACAATAATGTATTATTCTTAGGAATCATATTGCCCTCCATCACTTTCTTGAGAATATAATTCCTACTGATTGCCGCATACCAAACGGCCCCTAAAAGAAAACGAAAGTTTTTGTTGCACCGGGTTTGAGAGCTTCTAAACCTTAATCTGATCTCTATATATGATGGTGTAAAAAAGATGAAAACAGAGATTGGCTTATGAGATGTTTTTTCTCTTCCATCATCGAGCGTTTCTCAATTCAGTCACTTGAATTATGGGATTGTGGGTTGTTTTAAGAAGTTTCCTCAAATAAAAATTCTGAATCAAAATTTTAATAAATGCAAAATCTTTATTAATGGAATTTTTGGGCCACACACGGTTTCCATAAATTTTGAAAAAATAAGAAAAGAATCCTACATAATTTTACATATGTCAACACTAAAATCCGTTTGGTTCATGGATTAGAACAATGAGATTAGAATTATTTTCAATTTACGTGTATTTTTTTGTGAGAGAAAATACTGTAGCGAACCATGAACTATGATTCGAATCAGAAAACGAATCCTCTAACCAAACGGATAATAAGTAAATATGTGTAAAACCACTTTAAATTGTCTATGTTTGGTAGCTTATATTATATAAAGTATACTGTATTGTGTTGTATTATTATAATATAATACGGTGTTTGGTGTCATAAAGAAAATTCTCATAGCTCAAATAATCCTACATAAAAGTCATTTTACACATGTTAAAACTAAGTAAATATGTGTAAAACCACTTTGAATTGTCTTGGGCCGTGTTTGGTAGTTTGTATTATATAAAGTATACTATATTGTGTTATATTGTTATAATATAATACGGTGTTTAGTGTCATAACGTGTTATACGAGTCAAATTGTAAAATTTTAGGGTTAAAATATAATTTCCAAATGTTGCGGGGTTAAAATATAGTTTTTTTTAAAAAAAATTAGGGTCAAATGTAATTTTATAAAAATTTTAGGTTCAAATGTATTTTTTAGAAAATATGAATTTGTACTATGCCCTTCAATTTTTGAAAAATTATAGGCTCCGGTGCGACTCTATGTCGGCCCGACTTCGATCCCCAGTCGCGCCAAACCTCGACATGAATCATGGATAAGCTATAAATAATACAATACAAAACGCTAAAAATGAGTCATATTCAATAATAATATAACATAAATTGTATTAATTTATTATCTATATTAACTTATATAATACGATAATCACACTAAATATTGTATTGTTGTACTATTATACAATATGATACTTTAATACAGTGAAAGAAAAACATGCCAGTAATGAACAGATTTTTCGTTCTATACAATGTATTACATGTACTCATTATTTATCGTCAAAAATTTAAAATAGACAACAAAACAATTCAAAAAATAATTGAGCGAAAAATAAATAGCAAAACAACTTAAAAAATAATCAAATAAATAAATAACAAAGGGAAAAGAAATCATTCACAATATTAATTTATGTATGGGCAAAAAAAACAAAACGATAAAGAAAATCGGAAATCATACGAAACGGCATAAGCGAAAAACAAAAAAAAGCCATGCAACTTATGAAAAAAATAAATAAATAACAAAGTAAATGGTTAGCCGTTACAAGAAAAACTAAATAATTAGTAAAAAAATAAAAAAAAGTAAGAAAACAATCGTCATATAGAAAATAACAAATGTAATTATGTAATTAGGTCTAATAGAGTTGTCTTTTTATATTAAAAAATTTTAAGTTAAAAGGGCGTATGAAGAATTGAAGATATGTTCATAGAACCACCTTAATTCGATTTATAAATTATAAAGTTACAAAAAACATAAATACGTTCGTCAAATTCAATTCTAATCTTTCAAAAAAGAATTCAATTCTAATCCTCTAGTAAAAAAATAAATAATCAATTATAACATTAAACAAATTTTTTCTGAAGTACTTATGGTAAATATCGTATATAAAATATTAACAGTGAATAGCATATTTATGATAAATGATTCATCACGAAGAAAACGTATAAGGCAAATTTACCTTATAAATTTGCTTCGTGATGAATCATTTGCCTATTTAGTATAAATATTTTAAAAATCATATTCATTATAAATATTTTTCAAATACATACCAATGACAGCTTAAAGCAAACATTCTATAAACAAGAAGCATAAACATAAACAAAATACGAATTCAAAGTTTTAAAATTTTTAAAATGATATATTAAAATTTATAAAAAACATAAATAAATAATGTTATTAATAATTAATTATTAAAATAAAATAGAATAAATTAAAAAGAAAAGGCAAAAAAGTTTCCTAAAAAAAAGAAAAGATTTAATTACATATATGTCTGTTATGCAATAGATGAAAAAGAATGTCCCATAAATTGTGATATTTTGTACTCTATAAAATAATTTGTCAGACTTAAAATAATTTGTAATGACATTTTTATCTTTTATTAACTACCTCTAAAATTAATTATACAAATTCATACTACCCACATAAAAAATGCATATTTAGAATGATAATATCTCAATAATTATGAAATAGACACATGGATAATATTGTATAATTAAGAACATAGTGTAAACGCGGAGTTAAAAAATGATCATTTAGTGTAATTGCTTCAGGAAAAAAAAAAAAAAAAAAGAATATTTGGGCCTTCAAAAATATGTACCCCGTGAGAGGGCCCAAATGATAAAACGAACCAAGGAGCGTCATCTTAGAAAGCCCGTACCGCCAACGGCTAGAAAATCCCACTCAAAAAGCGTTAACAAACCAACCATAAGGAAAGGAGGGTTTTAGCCGTTTATCAAACCATCCAACGGTCAGAAATCGACTAAAATCCGACCGTTGTGAGTCGCGTCGGTTCCTCCTCTTAACAGCTTCACGGCCTTCTTTCTTTCTCTTATAAATAATCCGCAAAATTCCAAAACACTCACCAAAGATCACAACACCGAAGAAGAAGAGATTTTCAGAAGAAGAAGAGATTTTCAGAAAGAGAAAAGCAGAGTTTCGAGAGAAGAAAGAAGACGAAGAAGAAGAAGAAGGAGAATCGTGAACTTGCTGTTTGTGATTTTCCGAACGGCAAAAGAAGAAAGGAGGAGGAGGAGGAAAGGTGGCGATCGGAAACGCCGAATCCGGAGAAGGAGGAGGAGGAGGAGGAGAGACTCGCACCGGTGGTAGTAGTCGTCTCCAAGTGTTCCTCTCGACGCTGATTTCGAGCCTCGGAGGAGTTTTCGGCGCTAACTTTCAAGATCAAGATTCAGAGGGGGATATGGCTTCCAGAGCAGTTGTCGTTGTGCCTCGCCAACAAGTGCTCAGAGGTCCTAAAAGCAATCGATAATTCTCTCTTTTGTTTTGATTTTCTCATGAATTTCTACGATCTGGTTTGTTGTTCTCTTGCTTACTTTAATTTCCTTAGGTGTTTGGTCTTTCCCTTTTTCTTTCCATAAGTGATATGTTTTAGGAATTCTTCTTTTTCTTTTTTTCCCCTGCCTGAAGAATTGTATTTTAGTTTAGCGTTTTTCATGGCTTTCTTAAATATCTTTTTTTGATTTTTTTTAGAGGGAGGAAAGCAGAAGAATGTTGCCGCGGAAGGAAGACAGAGACGGGTTCTTCAAGACATCGGTAACCTGGTCACAGTTCGAGCTGAAGAAGGGAAACTCCATGATCAGAAAGCTACACTAGAGAAGAAGAACAACAACAAGGTACAAATAAAAGTATTGAACAATTTTCTTTTGGATATATTAGATTCAGAATTTTTCTGTATCAATACATTGAAATCTTTTGTTGATTTGCAGAAACCAACCAAAGTAGTGGAATCTGCTAAACCCACAAAACCAAAAGATGAACTCCATGATCAGAAAGCTGCACTAGAGAAGAAGAACAACAACAAGGTACAAATAAAAGTCTTGAACAATTTTCTTTTGGGTCTAATAGATTCAGAATTTTTTCTGTATCAATACATTGAAATCTTTTGTTGACTTGCAGAAACCAACCAAAGTAGTGGAATCTGCTAAACCAACAAAGCCAAAAGATGATGATATAGCCGTTGAGAACAACAACAAACCTGTTAGCGGAAGAAAATTAAGGGAAGGGACTTCGAGGAAGAATTTCAACAGGACCTTTACTTCAAGTCTTAGTGCCAGAAGCAAGGTAATACACACACACACACATTTTTATTTTTATTGTTCACTTAGTCTTTGGGTTATCTTTTCTTGCTTTCTTCGTTTCTGAACTTTTTTTCCTCAGGCTGCCAGTGGCCTGACCAATAAGCCGAAGGATAAAGTAGCACACACACACACATTTTTATTTTTATTGTTCACTTAGTCTTTGGGTTATCTTTTCTTGCTTTCTTCGTTTCTGAACTTTTTTTCCTCAGGCTGCCAGTGGCCTGACCAATAAGCCGAAGGATAAAGTAGCGGACATTGATGCAGCGGATGGTGATAACGAGTTGGCTGTGGTCGAATACATCGATGAACTTTACAGCTTTTACAAGCTCTCAGAGGTGAAAGTCCCTCTACCCATTTTAATTTTGTTTTTGTTTCTCTCTCTCTCTCATACTGATTTGGTATAATACAGGGTGAGACCAAGTTAGGCGACTACATGAGCCTACAACCAGACATCAATGCTAAGATGAGATCAATCTTGGTTGATTGGCTAGTAGAAGTTCACAACAAATTTGAACTCATGCCAGAGACCCTCTACCTTACCATCAACATTGTCGACCGGTTCCTCTCAATGAAGGTCGTCCCGAGGAGAGAGCTTCAGTTGGTTGGCATAAGCTCAATGCTTCTAGCAAGCAAGTACGAAGAAATATGGGCACCTGAGGTTAATGACTTTGCCTGCATTTCAGACAATGCTTATGCCAAAGAACAGATTTTGGCAATGGAAAAGGCAATCTTGGGAAAGTTGGGTTGGTGCTTAACAGTACCAACACAATATGTCTTCCTTGTCAGATACATTAAGGCCTCAGTTCCTGCTGATGAGAAGGTGAAAAAACCTCTAACTTAATTAATTCTTCAATGTTTAGCACAAACCCAGATCATTATGCTGACTAAATTATATATGCAGTTGGAGAATATGGTGCTTTTCCTGGCTGAAATTGGTCTAATGCAATACTCTGCTGTAACTGTGTACTGCCCTTCAATCATTGCTGCCTCTGCGGTTTATGCTGCAAGACATACACTTGACAAGAAACCCTTTTGGACTGAAACTCTCAAGCATCACACAGGCTATTCTGAAGACCAATTGATGTAAATCTCTCTCTCTCTCTCTCCTAATTTTAGTTTCTTTTGCCAATGGTTTATAATGTATGATGACAAGTTGTTTGTATATTGTTATGTGTAATAATTAACAGAGATTGTGCTAAGCTGTTGGTGAGCTTTCACTCTGCAGCAGCAAAGAGTAAGCCGAAGGCAGTGTTTAAGAAATTCTCAAGTCCAAAGTCTGGTGCTGTTGCTCTTCATTCCCCGGCCACGATACTTTTAGAAGATAAATCTCAACCACTTACTAGAAGCTGATTTCATTTATTCTTTTGAATCATGGAGTTTGTTTTGTCTAATTAAATTACCGACTGGTAAGGATTTCTTAGGTTACTATTTTGTTGATAGTGGGAGAGGAGGGATCATTTTGCTGTTAATGATCTGTATTGTTTTATTTCTTGTTTTGACATGACTATTATACGTAATTATAAGAGAACGGATTGGAATGACTATTAGTATTGTAATGAAATATTCTCTCTTATGAATATTATTATTCATATGGTATTGTGTTTTATAATTTTATATAAGCATAATGTAATAGGGATTTGGTTGCCAAACTGTTGGCAAACAAATTTGGACAAGTTTCGGGTTCGAGTTTCTTGAGGCGAAATATGTGAAGAATTCAGCTTTTCAACGAGGGAGACTATTAGCATAATGGTATTGTGTTTTATAATTTTATATAAGCATAATGTAATAGGGATTTGGTTGCCAAACTGTTGGCAAACAAATTTGGACAAGTTTCGGGTTCGAGTTTCTTGAGGCGAAATATGTGAAGAATTCAGCTTTTCAACGAGGGAGACTATTAGCATAATGGTATTGTGTTTTATAATTTTATATAAGCATAATGTAATAGGGATTTGGTTGCCAAACTGTTGGCAAACAAATTTGGACAAGTTTCGGGTTCGAGTTTCTTGAGGCGAAATATGTGAAGAATTCAGCTTTTCAACGAGGGAGACTATTAGAAGAACACCCTTGGATGATCCCATGGGTGGAGTAATGGAGTTATCCTTCAATTGTTGCAGTTGGTGGCTAGAGATTCTCAGTCCAGAATAGTTGCTTGGTGTTTAGAGGCGTCTGCAAGGTCGCTGAATGGGCGGAGCCTGGAAGCATGGTGTTTCTAAAGGGTGAGCTTGCAGTGAGAAAGGGGCGGAAGGCGGTGGTTTTAGAAGGTTGTCTTAAGGGGCGGAAGCTGTCAGCTGGAAAATTCAACATATTGTTGCTGCTGTATTGGCTTTTTGTTTAAAATTTGAAGTTAAGTTTAACTGGATTTCGAGAAAATTTAATTTCTTTTGAGGATATTGGAACCAAAAAATGCTAGTGCAACAACAAGATGATCTCAGCAAAATCACAATGTTTACAAGAACAACAAAATGCATAATTATCATTATCACTGTTTACAAAAAGACTTATTCTACTCAATTTCTTTCACCAACCCCATTGCTGGGGATAATCTCAGCAGCACTTTCATCTTTTACCTTGACCTTAGCACCACAGCAGCTTTTCCTCTCATGCCTATGAACCTTCTCAACTTCTTTAACACCACTCCTCCCATCATCATCATCCTTCCCAAAATCCAACCTCCTCTCCGAGAACTCAGAATTCTCCTTCCAAACCTCTCCATCAGAATAAACCTCCTTCTTCCAAATGGGAACTGATGCCTTCACCTCATCAATCACAAACTTACATGCCTCCAATGCATCGACTCTGTGAACAGATGACGCTGCAATGAAGACGCTTGTTTCGCCCACCAGAACCGGCCCAAGGCGGTGCACCACCGCCACGGAGTGGAGGTTCCAGGATGACCTTGCAGATGAACATATGGATTTCATGCATTTGATGGCCATTGGCACGTATGCCTCATACCTTAGCTCCACCACTTGTTTGCCCTCAAAAGTGTCCCTTGTTGTACCAGAAAATGTTGCTATAGCGCCAGCTTGTGGGGCACTGACATAGTTTATATACTTAGAGATGTCAATCGGGGTGTGCTCATCTAAGATCTCCACCAGAGTTTTCTCATCATCTACCATATCTGTAACCAAGCAATATGAAAAATTCCATTTAAAAAAATTACCCTTATACTATTTTTTTAATGGAAACAAGACTACTGGTGCAATCTTTGCCCCTCATCCCTTACTCTAAAAGTTTCAAGACCCACCAATAAAATGGAGAACAAATCTAATCTAATTCTACTCAAAGGACGGGTCCAATATTCACGCTCTGCCACCATACCCGATGCAAATAGCCTAGGACAAGGATCCTAAAGTGGGGCAACGGAGTATCAAACCTTGAGCTCATCCAGGGAGCAAAAGAAGGAAATGCATAGTTACTGCTACACCAATGATAGGTGGTTACTATTTTTTTTTTATTTACACCCTTTTGTGGAAATTGAAGAATATGGTATAATGGTCCAGACTTATACTAGCCATGTGAATTGGAATTGTCAGTTTCGTATACGACTAGTGTCTAATAAACCAAGTGGGGGGAAATTAGAATGACTGACACATCACAATCAAAAGAACACCCTTTTGGCTCTTGAAAAGTGGAAGAGGCAATTTTCAACAGCTAGTGAAGGTATTGAATCTATTGATTTGATTAACACAATAATAATAGTGATGATACAGAAAAACCAATTAGCAGAACTCATCTGTTCATACAGATTTCACAATCCCCAATTGAATGAGACAATTTCACAAACAGTATATCTGCAGACGAAAGTGCCCATGTTCTTTCTTCTTGTATTTGATTTTTTTTCCCTGGATTAAATAAACCCACAAAGAAAGAAATCTAAAAATTCAGTTTTTGGCATTTTCTCGTCTAAAGCTTTTCAACACTTCGTGACAGCAGAAAAGGAGTCTTTTTGTTTTCTGGGTTGAACAGAAATGGAGAGTTACATATATATATATATATATATATATATATATATAACATATTTAGATATAACAGGCGAATTAAACAGTTTACAATAGAAAAGGTGAAGGATTAAGGAGGTACCTGAATCACCGGGAAACAGAAGGAAAGAAGAATTAGCAGAAAACGTCTCAAAGCTCAGCAGTGCAAAAATGAAGTGGTGAAACTTAGGGATAGCTTTGGCCTGAATTCAGAGAATAAACTAATACATAAATGCTATACAATATCTTGCTTGTCCCTCTCGTTCGTCTTTTTCTCTACCCTTTTTCTCTACTCGAAACCCTTTTTCTTTCGGTTTGTAGCTTACTTGTTTATTGAATTATTAGTCCTCAAATTATAAATTTTTTAGAGATAGGTGCAAAAATAATATTTTTTAAAACTATTTTTTTATTAAATGATTGAAGTTTTATAAATTAGAAAAATTATTATTTATCACTTATTAACTGCAGTTTATCATTGATAAATTTGATGGTTTATTGCATACTAATTAATATTAATTAGCAATGATGTTTTAATGATAAACCGGTTTATCAAATGATAAATAATGATTTATTACTAATTAACCGCTATAAAAAAGGTCATTTCACCAAACAAGAAAGTTCAGGCATTTGGCTATTTATTGAAAACAAATAGCCAAAACCGACCATCTACCTACCTTTTCCTTTTTTTCTTAATACTCATTTTACCTTTTTTCTTAATATACGCATTTTACGATTTATCACATAATTTATGACAAATAAAATGTTATTCTCCTCGAGAAAAAAATTACATGATTTACCCTTTCTGTTTATAGTGTGACGTACATTTTCCCCACTATTAATAGGACTAATCTTTTTTGTTCAATTCTAAAAATAACGTTAATTTCGATAATTGTAAAATTTATTAGACATTCATATTATTCCATGTGGCAAAAGTTTAGAAACAAATATTTTTTTACTAGCTTTGAAATAATTGGTGTGATCATGAAACCATATATGATCGTAGGCTTTTGCAACGACAAGCCCTATGATGATGTTAATGCAATTGCAAAAAATATAGGGCAAAGAAGGTTTCAATCAAAATTTACAACATACCAAATCATTTTAACATTCCCAAAATTGCCAAACTCTGATATTCTCTGGAAGAAATTTCCTAACCCAATCAATCAAACACTTCCAATAACATTTAATAGAGTAACATACAAAAACAAGCCGATCCTCCAAACGTAAGTGGGAACTAAGGCAAACAAAAAAAATGCCTTCATCTTTAAAAAAAAAAAAAAAAAAACAAAAAAAACAAAAAAAACAAAGACAATTAAGAATAAAAAGGAAAAAAAGAAAAAAAAAAAAAAAAAAAAAACCTGTAAGAGGCCTTGTCACAATTACACAATGCCATGCTCTACCATTACCAAACATATAATACAATGAACAACTTGGCTAATTACATTAGTGATTTGGTGAGATCAAATGGGAGGTTCATTAGGTCCCCAAGGCTGCTCTGTCATCTGGCCCCGCCAACATGATCTGACATGTTACAATATTTGTTATTATGTATTTTCCAAGCAAGCACATGTAAAATAATAATAATAATAATTATTATTATTATTATTAGTACTATTATAACGATAAAGAAAGTTTTGAGATGCACGTACATTACAATCAAAAGCAAACCTCCTCGCAAGCATGAGAGCTGCATTTCGCTCTCTTTCTGATTCGAATGCTAGAACGAATGAAAGCCCTTTCTTTGCTTGCCAAAACAATGCCTGAGCCGCAGCATTTCCGCCACCTCGAACTCCACATAGCTGATAAAGAGTACAAAAAGGCATCATAGATGGTCAATAAAAGGAAATGGGGCGCAACAACTAAAGGCAGAATATAAAGGACAGTGCAGAAACCCATGCTTAGCGTCTGGCAGTAAATTCAATTCTTGAAGGCTCAGTTGTATGAAAATGAGATGAATTCACGTTTGGCAGTCATATTGCTTGCGCATGAATGCACAAAACGCATAGTGGACAAATCAAAGATGCATTTTGAGTAACAGGCAAAGCAAAAGAACATTTTGAGAATGAAGTATGGGATGAGCAATTCTGGTAATCTAAACTACCTGCATAGAAGTGGAATAGTATTCTTTAGCTACCGTTGTCTTTCCTTTGCAAAGCTTTATCCTCATCTTCCCAATGTGAAATACATGAATAGATTCCGATTGTTGATTAACCCCGTTCATCTGGGTAATCACCACCTGCCAAAGTAGCAGAAGTTAAGCACAAAACATGCAACTATGTGGACTAGAAAAAAGTAATAATAAAATAAAATATTTGCACATATTCAGAAAATGCAACTGAATACGTTAGTGTCATCAACATGACCATCAAAATTAAGCAAAACGTGCGCATAAGAAAAAACAGGATTCAAGTCTGAACTCTTTTAGGGATAAAGGGAGCAATTGTTAATAATGATACCAAACTAATAAGATTTCATAACATACATTAAACTCAACGTCATGTTTCCGGACAAGTGCCTCCACATAACTACCCAATCCAGCAGCTGCTCATGAAAATCAAATCAGTGTTTTTCCAAGTTTCAACATAGCACATACATAGAACATATAAAGATTTTGGAAATCTGAGATTAAAAGTAGAGAAGAATGGAGATGAATATCAAACCAGGATCGATTGCACCAGTGGTTGTCAGTGTCTTTGTCTGGCCTTCTGCAGTAATATCAACTTGCAAGATTCGTCCAACATCAAATGGCTCTGGAGCATAGACTAATTTGGTAGCTCCTGAGATAGGAAAGTTGAATGAGAGAAATTTATTGAATCATAAATAGAACTTGGGATAGTGTGAACTTCTCTCTCTCTCTCTTTCTCTCTCTAAGCACTAGTGTGCAACTTTGTATGACAACAGCATAAATATACAACCACTTTGCTTCCAGCAAAATACAGAAGTAGATGGATAGATCTAATTGAGGACTATAGGTCTCAAAAATTAAACAATCAAGTATGTAATTAGCTAGAAACTTTAGCAGAAGGCATACTCTAGCACATGAGGACTAAGAAACAAAATTGATATTGCAGGCTAAACTGTCTAGGAAAGGACTTGAAATTAGCTTAGCTAACTGCTTGATTGATTTTCTATATTTGCATTAGAAAGGAAGTTGTGATTCCAAGATTCATAGCATTTTTTAATCATCAGCTTCTAGCAAAGGAGAAAAACTGTGTAAGCTGCAGAATAAGCATCTAAAGACCATATCCTAGAAGCACATGTTTGTGAGCCCCAGCACCAGTCCCAGCCCCAGCCCCAGCACCAGCCCCAGCCCCAGCCCCAGCCCCAACAAAATAGACGAAAAAGACAAATAATGAACAAAATACCTGATATAAGCTCTTTTTTGCCACCTTCAGATGAGACGCGATACCATTGTATTGAACATTGAGAAAGATCTGGAGCGTTATCAGGGCAAGGTTGAATTTGCAAATAAGAACCTAGAGCTTCAACACCATCTAATTCGAATAACTGATTGTTCTCCATGCCTTTCTTATTGATTGCCAGCTGAAAAGACCATCAGGGAGGGATGAGAAGAATAGACACAGAGAAATGCTTACATGTCTCAGTACTTAGTAAAGTAAATGGAAAAATGTTTACCAACATAGCTACTACCAGATGGCACACATGCCGAGAAAAAAATAAAGGAAATACATCAAATGATCAAAAGGATAGCGACATCCAACCTGAACACATCATATGTTCAACTACTACAGTATAACCAAGTTAATATTTACAAATTTATTGCCAATACATCCAAAGTACAGATATCTTGAACACTCGTTTGGTTGCGTAATTGACAAAGTGTTTGTTTCCGCAAATAGGTGGCCCTAAAGAATAAGAAAACCTAAGAAATTCTGATCATAAACTTTTATGACTCCTATTTAGCAACACAAATGCTTCAACAGGGTTATCTATATTGGACAAAAAAATCCTGGAAACTCCATCAGAGATGATTAATATCTCCGTAGGTATTGAAATCTTCACATTTGACACCGTTCACCACTCTTTGGATCATGAAAAGTAACTAGCTGAACAGGAAAGGGTTTTGGGGGTCAACATTAAAGGCCATTACATCTAAGGTATACTTTGTGGCTTATAATTTGGTCATTCCCCTAAAGCCTATTCAATGCACCTAATCACTCGTCCTTCACATTTGGTGCCCGTGTTTGCTCACAATTTCCGCCACTTGTGCTCATTACTCCTTTACAGCTATCACCAATGCTCTCGCAGAAAAATAAGCGTACCTCTTTCTGAAGTCGAAGATAGTGCTTAGACTTCTCCGCAAGCTGTTTTCTCAATGCCTGGAGCTCGTGTTCCATGTCCATGACCTAGAAATTTATGTTCATTTCATGAGTTAATTAAATATCCATGGTTTTGTAAATTCAAAACAAGAACATATATAGTATCGTAAATCTATATCTATCCATCCTAGAAACGGAAATATCCATCATCATGTTGAGTCTATAACACTTTGTTAAGAAATCCACTTGCAAGAATGAATTTTTGCGGTAAATGAAGAAGATGGAATTAATGGAACAAGATAATTAGCGAAGAAATTATTGCCATCCAATAGAGTTTCAAGCACCCAAACAATTATTGAGGTCATTTCTGCAATTCCTACGATGAGAAAAATTATTAAGAGACTTAATCTGGCATAGACCTTGCTAGGCTGATGCAGCATTTTAATTCGCCTAGCCTCTTGAACCTCCTTCATTAACTCCTCCAAGTCCTACAGTCCTCACATAAATATACTCGTCAGAATACAGAATGAATGATATAAAAATTTGCAGTAATCAGTTACAATTAAAGCACCAGAAAATGTTAAACATGAAACAACCAAGAAAATAGTATTGTTTGAACGCAATGAGCTTTCAGTTCTTTTGAAATCAAGAATATCAAAAATCCCGCCACACAATAAAAAGAATCACACTAGACTATGCAAAATCAAAATGTGGGAATAAACCAAATCGTGTGACAAATGAAAAAAATAACCTTAGAAAACTAAAATAGATGCAAAATACAAACCTGCTTCCCTGAAGCTCGAGACATTCTCTCTTGTTCTTGAAGGGCCTCTTCTACTCTCTGCACTGCTGCTCTAGCAGCTTCAATTTCAGCACGAGCAAAAGCTCTTTCCTCGTCAACAAGTTTTCTAGCATCTTCTGAAGCCTACAAATCAATAAGAAACACTCAGTTTAAGAAATACTCTAGGAAATATCTAAAGAGTTCTAGACATTACCGTCTTCAGCAATCAAAAGAAAAGGGAAAAAAGACAACTATGGGCATTTTTCAGCAAGCAATAATCAAATCAGAAATTTGAGCAACAAGATAGTAGACATAATTACTATACAAGAATAAAATAAGTTTTTATTTCCAAACATCAGCTTTCTAACCAAAGGAGTAGACTAGTTTCGTACAAGCAACTTTTCAATGTTTTAATAGTTAATCCATTTGACAGTTGGACAATTACCACAAATATTGAATCACAAAACCATTAAACTCTGATCTGAGAAGTTTTAAGAATAATTAAAATGTATTTAACGTTGTAAGTAGAACTTTCCAGTCCATAACATGACAAAAAGACTCATCACTCATCAGCCAAATTTTATGAACATATTCAATTACCTGCTTAAGAAAATTCGCTAGCTTCTTCACTTCTGCCTTTTCTTGCATCAGCTCTCCTTCTCTTTGAGTCAATTGAATTGCTAAAGCCTCCACCTAGAGAACGTAAAAATGGTAAAAGCAAGATAAACTACATAGATTGAGAGAAACATTCTGAAGGAGAGCATATATGTAAATTTTAGTATGAGATGGGATCAAAAGATAGAATACTCAATTTCATGGCTCTTTTTTGTGTTCGTTTCTTTTTCAAACTGTAGCAAGTCATTAGTTCTTTAGGTTCTGTCTCGATTTTCAGTCATCTTTTGATGTTTTGGAATGAATTCATCAAAATTCTTCATATCAACATCCCCCTTTTTTTGGTACCTTTGATTAATTGTGTGCTTACTTTTATGAACCAACAAAATACCTATAGTTTGATACATAATAAATTGTCTTTCATTTTTTCTAGACAGACGAACTGGTTCAATAAGTAATATTCCCTTTTTAATCAATTCTGTAAGAATGAAATTTTTCTAAATCATTAAAAGATCCAGATTTATTTCTCCCCTTTGAATAGAGGCTATAGTAATTTCTCTTAGGTTCATCAGTCTAAGCAGGGAACAATATACTTTGATGTACTTTGATGTTATCGATCATTTTTTTATTTAAAGAATCGTCCTATCCTTTGTTCAAAATATTTTCACCAATTTTTGAGCAACAAAACTCTTTATCCACTTCGTATCAGAAAACTATAATACGCTTTTCTGAAAGTTGTTTTCCTTTGTTCCAAATATTTTCACCAAGTTTGAGCAACAAAACACTTTATCCACTTCGTATCAGAAAATTATAATACGCTTTTCTGAAAGGAAGAAACCAATAGCAAAGTCACAAACTTACCATTGCTATTGCTTCCTCAACATCATCCTTGTTTCTACCAGCCACACGCCCTCTCAAGGACTCCAGTGCATCTCTGAGCTTCTTCAAAAGAACATGCTTTTCCAATGAAGCTGCCTCTCTAAGTCTGGCCTGTGCATCACCAAAAAAAAAAAAAAAAAAAAAAAGGTTTAGACTGTTGTATTTCAATATGCTAAACTCTCTTACATTACAAGTCTACTTTCCTGTATGTAACAGATACAACAGAAGAAAGAAGCATTAGTTACATACTATAAAGCCGAAAGTTTCTCAAGATATTTACATGGCTATATGTGACACTCTTATACAATTCCATCTTAAAGAGGACATCCATTGCTCCATAATGAAAAAATCTATAAACTATATTAACTTACAGTCACCTAGTCCAACTCTGCTTTAATTTATTTAAAACCACAACAAGAAACATTGCTTTCCAATACCATTTCCCAAGATTATCCTCATCTTTTGATCAGGTTGTACTAATATAGCTATTACTAA
Organism: Morus notabilis; assembly: GCF_000414095.1. Lineage (NCBI taxonomy): Eukaryota > Viridiplantae > Streptophyta > Magnoliopsida > Rosales > Moraceae > Morus > Morus notabilis. The sequence goes on along the minus strand of NW_010361013.1, from coordinate 32,008 downwards.
TACTATATGATACACCTTATTGCCAAATTATTATCCCAACCACAAATCCATATAGAACTAAGCACAATAAATAAATAAATAAGAGAATTTCAACCTCTTCAGACAATTTAGCAGCGGCAGCCAAGCCCTTCTCGAATTTACTGGCAAGGTCGCGAACTGAGAGCCGTTTCTGCTGCTCCAACAGCTGTGCTGTCTCGCGCGCAACAACCTCCTTCATTGATAGCACTCTGGGATCATCCTTTCCCTCCACAATCTGATTGTTTGCTCCGAGTTTGTAATTTGGAAACCGACTAGAAGCAAAAATTACATCGGCAGAAACCGCAGGCACGGCCTCTCTTTGCATTGTATCACCAAAATCCCTACTTACCCTCGTCATTGTTCTGAACAAGTTACCCTGTCAATCACCGCAAACTACACTTGCTCAAAAAATAGATTCAACAACATAAATACTTCCAAAAAAAAAAAAAAGCTACTTCATTTTTCACAAATCCCTTATAGCTCATTATGATCGCTTATCCGAAATTATTGACTAGAGATTTCTACATTCAGCTTAGAACTACCAAAATACAGCTCAATTTAAGGAAGTAAAAAAATAATCTAGATTTTCCCTCCATGCAACCAAACAAACCGAAGTCCATAACAAAAATTCCAAAATTAAGCTAAAACAACTATCACAAGCACACCCAAATACAAGAAAATTAAGCTAACCTTAAGTCAAAGACCAGAAAATGAGAAACACAAAAACCCTAGTTCAGAAATTTTCCAGTTTTTCCTCTTTTCCTTAGTACAAAACAAAAGTGAAAAATGTAGACAAAAAGGGAAACTTGGACTTACAGATCACAAAACAAAACAAAACAAAAAAGTAGTTGCCAAAATGAAGAATGAGGTTTTGAAGATTCTTGGATCAGATGCAACAACTCTCCAATTATAATTGTTGCTTATCCAAAAATCGACCGAAAAACTTGTTGTTCTTGCAATTCTAGAGAGAGAAAGGAGTTTTGCTGAGAGAGAAAAGAGAGAATTTGGAAAAGATGTTTTGGTGTTGCTTTTTGAAAAGCAGAGGGGAGAGAGTGATAGAAGGAAAAGCCGCCCACCGTTGTTCGCTGTGGCTAATTTTTGATTTTTTTTTCTTTTTCTATTTTAATTTTTTATTTCGTATTCTAAATGAAAAATGGAAAATATATATATATAAATTAAAATAAATATTGAAGATCGTTTACCGAATGAAAAGGACCACAGAGGGACGGTTGAGATTTGATGTTGAGGCATGGGATGTCATGCTTATGCTTTAATCTTCAAACTCTTTTTTGGCGGGTCCCACGTGTACCTTCCTCTCTCTAATTATTTTTTTTTTCTTAAACTTTTTTTTCTTCTAATTTCTTTTAATTAAACTCATTCAAACTCAGGTTTTTAAATTGTTTTTCTAATCATTTTCGGATGAAACTCTCTCAAGTCTCAATATGATAAAGGCCGGATTTGATTTCAAAATATTACTCCGGCCGACTTTAAGAGACTTCTATAATAAAAAATGCTAATTAATTTATCGAAATTTCTTTTTTTTTCCCTTCTAATTTCTTTCAATTAAACTTCATTCAAACTCCTTTACTTTTAATTTATCTTTTTATTTTTCTATTCATTTTTAGAAGAAACTCTCTTCTAAACTATGATAAAAGGCAGAATTTGATTTCAAAACATTACTCCGGCCGACTTTAGGAGACTTCTAAATGGTACTAGTTTGACACCTTCAATGTTTATTTTGTTAATTATTATAATCAAAAGTGCTAATTAATTTATCAAATTTTAATTGCAAAACTTGATGTGGCAATTAATGTATTAGGCCTTGTTCAGTTCATTAATTTAAGTTTTTAATTTGAGCTGAGATTTAATTTTATGTGAGAATTTTTTACTATAGTACAATAAGTTAGACGTAACTTTTTGTGAGAGTTTTCAACTGTAGTAAAATTAAAATTAAAAACTCGAATCGATTAAATGAAAGAGGCTTTTGTCGTGTTTGGAATTGTTCTTGTTTTTATTTTTCACGTATTTTGAGAAAGAAAAAATGAAAACGATTCTAAAACGGCGTTTGGCACAATTAAAGATAAAAAACAGAAATGAAAACGATTTTTTAGTTTAGTGTAAAATGGAAGAGAAATGAAAAATGACTTTTAGTCGTTTTTCATTTTTTATTTTCATTTTTTCCTCTCTTGAGCACAGAGAGAGACATTAATGAGTTTTTTTATACTGACAATAATCTCTTGATAAAACTATCAAACGAATTTTTAAAAATAATTTCTAACATATTTTTAAAAATAATTTATGTCTGAGATTAAAAACGTTCTTATTTTTATTTTCATATAAAAAATAAAATTATTTTAAAACGAATTTTAAACGTACATGTTATCTTTTTAAAAAGATGAAATAAAAGGCAACCAATAAATAAATAAATAGCATTGGATGATAATTGTTAGTTAGACAAGAACCGATTCTTACATCATTTATTAGTTGTAACACAATTAATTGGATTTAACTAATATTTATGGTGTAATAATTGTGTTTTAGTTTTTACTTTTTGCCGTGATAGACCGTTATAGACTCGACCGACCGCTTACTGAACTGAAAAGGCCTAAGTAGGGCCTAAATATGACGGAATTACCCCTTGATTGTAGTTGACTTTAATATCCATTTATTTTATCACTTTCTCAAACTCAAAATGAAAATAATAATCTTTTTATTCCTTCCCGCTCGCAACCCTCAAACTTCACGCCTGTTTTTATTATTAATATTTCTTTTTTTTGGCTGAGACAAGTGATCGTGCGTGATTAGACGCACAATAAATAATGTAAAATCAGCCAAAATAAGAAAAATAAACAAATATTGATCTTCAAAGATTTGCAAAGATTTAAAGGGGTAATATTGATCTTCATATTAATGTCGCCAAAAATTAATAGCCACATAAATTCTTATTTGTTTGTTAAAGTTTGTATTGAATGTGCATTCTGCAAATACTAATAAGCTATTCCACTGATAAAGCACACAACAAACATGTACAAAGAAAATATGGATATTTCATGGGAAACATCGGTCCCGTTCACTTCACCGATTCGAGTTTAGAATTTAAGTTTTACTACAGTAAAAAATTCTAAAAAACAGTCACATCTAACTTTTTTACTACAGTAAAAAGCTCTCACATAAAATAATATCTCAACTCAAATTATAAACTCGAATCAACAAAATAAACAGGCTCATATTAACCATCTTATATGTAATGAAAACCTATATAATATTATTTTTTTCCTTTTTTTAGGCGCAGGTGATAAGTCTCTCCCAAATCCACCACAACACATGTATCCGCAAGTTTTATTTGTGACCTCATGGCGACAATGGCAAACCTACGTCTTCTAAGGTTTTGGGAAAATTGTGGCATGACCTTTTCATTGAATTGATTAAATATATAGATTACTTGATATCTTAAGCCCCGTTCATTTCGCTGATTCGAGTTTAGAATTCGAGTTTTACTACAGTAAAAAGCTCTCACAAACAATCACATCTAACTTTTTTGCTACAGTAAAAAGCTCTCACATAAAATCACATCTCAACTCGAATTAAAAACTCGAATCAGTGAACTAAACGGGCCCTTAATCTACAATTTAAATAATCCAAATATTGAAAAAGAATAAACTAACTAAATGAGAAGCTACCTTAGATAATTACAAAGAAAATAAAAAATCTAAATAGAAGTATTTACATATTTAAATGAAATAAATACAAATTTAGGTAATATCTCCTCTACGCCTCTGCAAAATGGAGCTCTAAGAGAAGAGTCCAGTCTAGACATGCAGATGAAGAAAACGTGCACGAGGTATAAAGGTTTAGTAAGAGCATTAACCAGTAGATATTAAGAGGATACTTGAGCGACCCAAAGAGCGTTGACTTAAATTTGCTCACGAATGAAGTGATAATCTAAAGCAATATGTTTCATGCATGAATAAAAAAAACAAAATTAGAACAAAGATGAGTTGCACCAGCATTGTCGCAATAGATAACCAGTTGTTGTGGCAGATAAACACCAAGTTCAACAAGAAGATAACATAGCCAACATATTTATGGAGTAGTAGCAGCAATTTCGCCTAATCATCCTTGTTGCCATAAAGAATATGAAGCTCTAATAACCAAAAAAAAAAAAAAAAGAAAAGAAAAAAAAAAGAGAGGTTTTAGAAAAATTATGGCACGGCCTTTTCCATTGAATTAATTGAATATATACATACAGATCACAAGATCGAACCTATGGTTCAAGGGTTATTTATGAAAGATTAAAAAAAAAAACTAAACTATCGCATAATTATAAAGAACATTTTAGGATAGAAATTGTATTTTTCACTACCAATATGAACGGTTACTTTAACTATAGTTTTTCAAATGTCTCATTTATCAGCGTCTATTGTACCACATATCGTAGTAGTGCTCCTACTCACAAATCTAACTATTTGAAGAATAATTTCTTAATATAAAAGTTTCTTAAAATCCGATTTTAATTCCTATGTGTTTTATAATTTCAATCACAATTTAAAATTTTTATTATAGTATTTTTTTAACAAAATTTAAATTCAAAATTTTTAATATAATTTTTTTATATATAAATTCAACTTTCAATTCTCAACTCAAGTTCTTAATTTAAACGCAGATCGAATAGAAATGCGTCATTTTGTTTTCTTTTTGTTGGAAAAATGGCTTGTTAAGACATGTTAAAAGCTCATTTTGAGGCTCATATTGGAATGAGGTCCAATTGAATTTTGAGACGAGTCTTGATGGATTTGCGTTCCCCATCACAAGGAGATCAAAATCGGATATTCATACACTCAAAATGGATTTCAGGTAAATGAGAAATTGATGCTCTAAGTATGTCACTTAGAATAGTTAAATTAGTTGAAAATTGTAAAATCTCACATTGGTTAGGGATGAAGCCTTGGTGGTGTTTATAAGTGATTGCATTAGTCTAGGTAAGCATGTATATCAGAGATGCTCTCTTACGCGCATGGGGTGCGAATCATGGTCTCGAGGGTTAGGGGCCCAATGTATGCGTCCGTATCCTGCGGACAAGAATGCCACATCAAAAAGCCCACTATGTACGGGTTTTGTTTTGTAGTTTTCTTTTTATTTTTTCAACTTAAATCCAAAATTTATTTTTGAAGAAATTTGGATTGGTAACTGTAGCATTTGTGCTTACCTTAACTCTGCATTAGTGTAGGGTTTATGGCTTAGGTTTAATTGTGTGTTTATGAGCATAAAAACTCTGAATATGGACGTATCTTGGAGCATGTTCATCAGGAGCTCTAACCTCTGATTTAATCTCCATTAATCCGTGAATAAATTTAAATTTTTACACCATTATGGCATGGTGTAACACCTAAATTTTGGAGCCTCTATAAAGGCCACTCTCCACATGAACATGACACCAACACAGAACACTCTTCTCCACTCTCTCTCGTTTTTCTTTGAGTTCTTTTGCAGTCTTTGTAGTACGAGTTCGATGATAGAGGGAAGGTCCAAGTTCTAGTTCGCTGAACGGTTTTTATAGTGCTTCGCGTTACCATCGTTGTTATTGTATCATAAGAATCAGATGTTTAACGAACCTCAAATACTAACCGAATGAGATAAATCTATTTTAAAGAAATCATAATTCACTGTCTCGATATTCTTATCGATTCGTTTTTCTAAATTTAATAGAAAAGTTAAATGTATGTTTTAATAATTCTTAATATATTATTCTTATTTATTTATATGGTTTTATTTGCATTATCCATATTATTGCCTAACACATTTCGTCAGTTATTTCGGAAATTCCTTAGCTCACCGATAAAACCGGAAGAAACTATGACTCGACTCAAGTCCAATTGTCTTACGATGGCCAGTTTTCACTTCTCCACTTGGTAAACTTCAGTCCTACCAACCCCTTTCTGAATCTCTCTCTCTCTCTCTCTCTATACATGTTATTGTTACAACACCATGCTCACCAGAAACTCTTCCCACTCTCTGTCCTCCCACTCAAATCCAAACTGATTCAATCCCAACTCCAAACCCACATTCCAAACCTTCCATTTCACACCCTCCAAACCCACTCCGATCTCCTCCAACTCTGCTCCGCCGCGCAGTCTCTTCGCCAAGCCAACCAACTCCACGCATTTGCCCTCCTCAATGGCTTCCTTCCCCGCAGCCTCTCCCTCTGCGCTTCCCTCATTCTCCGCTACGCCGCCTTCGGAGCTCCCTCGATTTCCCGGCGTCTCTTCGAGCAGAGCGTCGGGTTCTGCCGCACCGCGTTTCTATGGAACACTCTCATTCGGGCTTATTCCGTTGCTCGGCATGGAAGTCGTGATGGGATTGGAGTTTACAATGAAATGGTACGTAATTGCGTTGTTCGTGATGATCACACTTTTCCCTTCGTTCTTAAGGTTTGTTCGGATTATTCGGAGTTTCGTAAAGGTTTGGAGATTCATGGGTGTGTTTTTAAACTGGATTTTGATTCGGATGTCTTTGTTGGGAACACTTTGTTGTCGCTTTATGGCAGCGGTGGGGACTTGGAGAGTGCGAGGAAAGTGTTCGACGAAATGCCTGAGAGAGATGTCGTGTCTTGGAATACGGCTATTGGGGTGTTTTCTGTTAATGGGTTTTATTTGGAGGCGCTTCGATGTTATAAAGAAATGAATTTGTCTGTTTTTAAGCCTAATTCTGTGAGCGTTGTCTCTGTGTTGCCGGTTTGTGTTGACCTTGAAGATGAGGTTATGGCGAGTCAGATTCATTGCTATGTTGTGAAGGTTGGTTTGGATCTTAACGTGACTATTGGCAATGCTTTGGTAGATGTTTATGGGAAATGTGATCATGTGAAGGCCTCGAAGCAGGTTTTTGATGAAATGGTTTGCAGGAATGAGGTCTCTTGGAATGCAGCCATTACTAGTCTTGCTTATGTTGGGCGTAATAGCGACGCCTTGGATATATTTAGGTCAATGATTGGTTCGGGGGTTAGTCCAAACTCTATCACCATTTCGAGCATTCTTCCGGTTTTAGTTGAACTAGGATTTTTCAGAGCTGCCAAGGAAATTCATGGTTTCAGCTTAAGAATGAGCATTAGTTCCGATATTTTCATTTCCAACTCATTGATCGATATGTATGCAAAATCAGGCTGTTCAACGGCTGCATCCAATGTCTTCGAGAATATGGTGGAAAAGAATATAGTCTCTTGGAATGCTATGGTAGCTAACTTTGCTCAAAATAGGCTAGAGTTGGCAGCTATAGGACTTTTAAGACAAATGCAAGCTCATGATCAAACTCCCAATTGTGTCACTTTCACAAACGTTCTTCCGGCCTGTGCACGGTCAAGTTCCCTTCATCCTGGAAAAGAAATCCATGCAAGGGCAATCCGCAAGGGTTCGGCATTTGATTTATTTGTCTCCAATGCCCTGACAGACATGTATGCAAAATGTGGCTGCCTTTCTTCTGCTCAAAATGTCTTTAATATCTCCAAGAGAGACGAAGTCTCTTACAACATACTAATCGTAGGTTATTCTCAAGCAACAGATTGCTCAGAATCTCTTAGGTTGTTTTCAGAAATGAGGCTTGCTGGAATGGTGCATGATACTGTTTCCTTCGTGGGAGTGATATCAGCTTGTGCAAATCTTGGTGCAATCAAGCAGGGCAAAGAAGTCCATGGTTCTTTAATAGTAAAGCATTTTCACACTCATCTTTTTGTAGCAAACTCACTCCTAGACTTCTACACCAAATGCGGAAGAATCGATCTTGCCAGTAAGGTCTTTGAGCAGATTCCAAACAAGGATGTAACCTCTTGGAACACCATGATTTTGGGATATGGAATGCTAGGGGAGCTAGACACTGCAATTAGCCTTTTCGAAGCAATGAAAGAAGACGGTGTAAAATATGATTCGGTGTCATACATCGCAGTTTTATCAGCTTGTAGCCATGGAGGGCTAGTTGAAAAGGGTAAGAAATACTTTGAGCAAATGCAGAGTCAAAACATTGATCCAACACAAATGCACTATGCATGTATGGTTGATCTCCTCGGCAGATCTGGCCTCGTGGAAGAGGCAGCTGAGCTCATTAGAGGCCTGCCTATGGTCCCGGATGCTAATGTGTGGGGCGCTTTGCTTGGGGCATGCAGAATCCATGGAAATGTGGAGCTTGGGACCTGGGCAGCAGAGAATCTGTTTAGGCTAAAGCCTCAGCATTCGGGGTACTATATACTTCTTTCGAATATGTATGTAGAAGCTGGGAGATGGAAAGAGGCAAATGCAATTAGGGAATTGATGAAGTCGAGGGGAGTGAAGAAGGGCCCTGGTTGTAGTTGGGTTCAGATTGGGAACCACTTTCATGCTTTTGCTAATGGAGAGAGACTAGAGGACTTAGATTCTGGTATTTGGGATGCGGAATCCTTGTAGTCTTCAAGGTTTAAGTTTGAGGGCAGCTCATATATATACGTAGTATATTCTCATATATATATATATATATATACGTAGTATATTCTTTTTGCTTTATAGCTTGGGCTCAGTATTTTTTGGCAGAAAAGAAAGGGGGAAAAAAAAAAACACCCAAAAGGGGCCTTGGCGATCATGTTAATTGATACGTTATATCATTACACTTTGGTGGAGAAAACAAAACAATGCTGAAGGCTACTTCTTGCAGTGACACTGTTGGAAGAAGGGAGGAAAGTATGGAAAGTTGGGATTAAGAAAAGAGTTAAAAAAAAAAAAAAGTTATTGAACAATTACTGTCCTAGGAAATAAACAATTACTGTCTCGAGCTGTATTTTTATACAATGCCGAATTGAACCTGCGATTTTCCAAACGCAAGCCTGAGGTGTATAGCTGAAGTCATTATTGCCGAAATCTTCAAAGTTCTAACAAAGTTGATTGAACTACTCTCAAAGCTTTTTTGTATAATATACGAGGATGACAATTTACTGCATTTTTTTATGCAAATAATTATTAATTCATTTGTTATCTATCAGTAAAAACAAAAAGTACCACCTCTGTCATCAGTACTCCTTAAGAGAAATGGTAACAGCTCGGATGAGCTATGCACAACCAGTTATACTGGTGTACTAACGTTTAAGAACCAGTCCAGGTTTCATATTAATGTGCAGTTGTCATTTTTCTTTTTGTGAATAATATCTTTAGCAAAGAAATGATGCATTTGAAACTCGTTTCAAAATAATTTTATTTTTTGTATAAAAATGAAAATGAAAACGTTTTCAATCTCAGACAGAAATCATTTCTGAAAATGTATTTAGTAATTTTATTCTGAGATTGTTTCAATATAAGAAAAAACAGAAATGCCGTTTGGTATATTGATCCTAAAAATTTTCTTATTAAATCTTTCTTTGTTCCCCATGGGTTTTGGTGATATATTCTTAATTTCCACTTCTTTCCCTCTCCACAAAACGCTCTTTCACCCTAAAAAAAGATAAAAAATCCCTACGAACTCTTCTCCTTCGATGGATTTCTTCAAGTCCGTCTTTTCTCCTTCAATGGATTTCTTCTAGTCCGTCTTCACTGACGAACCCTTGGAGCCCTCTGACTCCGACGAGCCCCAAAACGACAACGCTTCCACCTACCGCAAGGATCTCGAGGAGTTTGGCTCCGGCCCGAGGATGGAGACGACAGTGATCCGTGATGCCTCCTCCTGCGCCGTCAAGGACCTCCCGGCATCGCTCGAGATTGGCGCCACCGTCACTGATGAGTCGCTCGAATCGGTCGGCCAAGTGATCGACGACATTGGAAGCTCCGTTTGGAAATCGACGGCCGATATCATTTCTCAAGGCAGGCATTCGCTTTTGGCCGCCGCCGATGAAGACTCTGACGCTTTTGGCCGGCCAAGATAATTTTTTCTGAACAGTGTTGATCACAAGAAAAAGGTTCAAATTTGGTGAGGTTAGAGGAAATATTGAGGAGAAAATGAAAACGGGAAAAGGAAAACAACTCAAATTCATTTTCAAAAATTGGGTAATTTTGTGAGAAAGGCCAAAAACGTTGTCATTTTTGTTTTGGGTTGAAGATTGCTCCAAACGCAATTCTCATATGATTTCCATTTTTTTCTCCTCAAAAAATGTGAAAACGTTTTCAGAATGGATTCCAAACAGGCACGAAAAGTTAAATAAAGAACAAATTTTATTTTTACCCCCTGAATTGTGGTCTCTTTGTCACTTTGCCCCCCGAACTTTGAAAATCGGTCTACGCACCTCCTAAACTTTGAAACGTTAGTTACTTTGCCCCTTCTGTTTATTTGACTAACGGATTTGATGATGTGGCAATTATTGAAGGAGTGGTTTAATAAATTATTTGTATAAATTCCCCCTCAAGTATGTATCATATTTTAAAATGTCCCATAATCTATCAAAACACATCAAAATGTCCATTTATGGAAAACATAATAAAATAACAGTTTTATTGATGTCTCATGTCACTAAAAATTAATTAGACATTAAATTCTAATTGAATAAATTAAAGTAATTAAATATTAAAAATAATAATGAATAATAAATATAAAAATGCTTCACTTCAAAAAATTTTAAAAATTAAATAAATTGAACTATTTAAAAAAAAAATCAAAACCTAAAGGAAAAGAAGATTTTTTTTTTTTGAAAAACCTTATTACTCTGAAAAGTGCATATGAAGACACATTTTTCCTTGAAGAGGAATTTTTTGATTTTTAAATTGTCTTTTAGGATTTTCATTTTTTTTTTAAATATTAGTTGATATAGCATGTCAGTAAAAATTCAAAAAATTTAAAAGACAAGTAAAAAATATAAAAAAAGCGGATAAAAAAACCTTCTTCCTCTTTTAATATCAAAAAACCTTCTACCTCTTTTAAGTGAAAAAATTTGTTTTAATTTGCACTTCGAGAACTGAAGAGGTTGAAGGTTTTTTATTTTTTTTCCCTCTTTTCTTTTGGGTTTTTTAATTTTTGCAAAAAAATTCTTTAATTTTTGGATTTTTCAAAGTGAAGCATTTTTATATTTATATTTATGATTATTTTTTAATATTTAATCACTTTTATTGATTAAATTATACTTTAATATCTAATTAATTTTAATGACATGACACATCAGTAAAATTATTATTTTATTATGTTTTTCAAAGATTAGGGGTATTTTAATGTGTTTTTATAGATCATGAGACATTTTGAAATATGGTATATACTTTATGGGATATTTATACAAATAATTTATTAAACTACCCCTCCAATGGCTGCCACCTCATCAAATCCATTAGTCAAATAAACAGAAAGGGTAAAGTGACTAACGTTTCAGAGTTCAGGTGCTGCGCAGAACAATTTTTAAAGTTCAAGAGGACAAAGTGATAAAGAGACCAAAATTCACGGGGCAAAAATAAAATTTATCCTATTTATAAAATAAAGAGAGATATTTTCCGATCTCTTTACTCGGCAGAACAGTTTTGGAATAACTTATTGGATCAGTAGCATTTGTTGTTCCTACATATTCTCAAGAACTATCCCAAATATTTACTAACAAATAATGTGAATTAATTTTATAACAATTGCATTCATAAACGTCAATATCATGGATGATGTCTTTTATTAATTGTATTGTTATTAGTTATTACTTCTTTGTATTCCAAGTGGTCAATGACATTAGCAAGTGATAGTATTTTGGTTTATATATTCTTCTTTATATTGAAACATATACATATAAGATTCATTTTGTCTTGTTCTGGCCCGATATATATTGAAGAATGTATGTACTTTACTATATTGAATTCGTCAATGAAGAAGGTACGAGATTGGTTTTACAACGGATTTTACAATGAATGTGCACTAAAAATTATTTTATTAGCAAAGGAAGAGTAAGATATGTACAAGCTCAAATTTAGATATTTTACTAACTTGTTAAAATTGGACACCATAACAATTGCCTCAACTAGTTTAAATGATTAATACAAAACACACTAGGAAAAAAAATTAATTACATGAAACTGATACAATTAAAGCATCTAAATACTAACGTTTTATTGAATCAGTGTACCATGTAAACAAAATGACGTTACACCAGTCTACTGAATAACTCTTTATTACTCTTATGTTAGAAAAGCAGGCAATTTCGTACTAATGATGTGTAACACCCCTAAGTAGGAGTTACGCAATAAGAATAAAATACGAGAGACAAACGAAAATAAAAATAAAATATAACCCTCAAAATATAAACGACAAGTGCCCATGGGACTTTCAACGAAAAACTCATAATTAAAAATCACAAATCGACAAAGAATATAAAACTAGAAATCCACAATACAATGTAGCACCAAGTAAAATACTTAAATAATACAACCATCATCAGTCACATCCCTATCGAAACAACCCAGTTCAGAATCTTACATAATGGAAGAAGAAGACCAAAAGAAGGGATAGGTCTCCAACACGTGCGCACTGTGAGACGTCTACTCCTCGTCCGAAAGAATACACTGTACACCGCCTGGGAATGGGAAGAGAAAAGGGGTGAGCATAGAATGCTCAGTAGGATGACTAATACTCACCTTTAGTTTTATGTATTTTTCCAATTAAACCTGCATGGTTAGTAGTTTTTATGTTTTATGTATAATGAGTCAAATTATCAGTGTCAGTGAGATAATTCAATCCGTACGCTCGTGACGAAAAACCCCCGAAGGGCGCTGTGATTCAGAGGCACTGATAGCAAGGAGCTCTATCTCGGGGTCCCTACTAGATCAGTTCTTGAACCACAGGCAAGGGTGAACTGTCGTTTCGAGCCCTCACCAAGACGCAAGCACTGTACAATAACCTTGGGGATTCTCAACCCCAGAGAGCGTCATCACCTCTCCACTCTTTTACCTTTTTGGGTCCATACCCAGGGATGGTGAACGGCCACACCTACTGTTAGTACACTATCGTGTCCGGTTTACATTCTCCTAACCATGCTTTTGTGTCAGATTCCAAACTTATGTCAAATCTCTTGACCATGCTGTACAATACAGGACGGGCCCCTTAATGGTTTTGTTCAAGTCATATCGTATAACAGTAAAAAAGAAGTTTAATGTCCAATTTCATTCTCCTCATATTTAACAAAGTTAATTAAATTAAATAAAATTCCACAAAAGTTAAGTAATAGGACCCCTACCTCAAAACGGATCCCGGATTGTCAATCGGAAGTCAGAAAGTTGAGAAACGAAGCTTTGCCGGAATCCGGCCACGGCGGTGGCGGTGCGGCGACGGAGCTTCCCGGAGAAGAATCCCGCGGCGTACTTGGGTCCTACCCCCCCCTAAATCGATGGTTCTGAATCCAATGGCGGTGTCAATTTTACCAAATTCGGCCTCTAACAACTCGGATTGAGATCCTCAATTCCTGCCGAATTTCGAGCCTTGAATCTTTGTTTTTCAGCCATGAATCTTCAAAATTTATTGAGGGCTTTCATTACCCGTGAGATTCTGAGCATTTTGACACCAAGATCACGAGGATCCAACGGCTAGTTCACCGGAACCATCCTCCCATTTTTCTCACGGCGGCGGCGGCTCGTTTTCCAGCAAGGCGGCGACAGTGACCACAGCTGGTAGCCCAGGACGACTCACCGACTCCTTCTAAAGCTAATGGGCTGGGCAGTGTCGTTCACGGCGGCCGAAGAAGGGAGATCCGAGGGCGGCGGCGCTCCGGTCAGAATCAAGCCGTGCTGCTGGTATAGTTTTCTTCGTCTCTTCGCTCTGAGTCTATTGGGACCAGAATCACCTCGATCGGACACCGGACAGCGAAGATATCACGATCGGAAGTTTGGGTGTTTTTCAAAACTTTGGCCGGTGAGTGTGGCGGCGTCCGGCGGAATTGGCGGCTGGAAGACACCAATCCGGACTCAGCTCGACGAGATCTTTCCAACGAGTCGGGAGGTGTCAAAAACGGACGCCGAAATCTCGCCGGAGGTTGGTCGGTCGTGCGTGGAGAAAGAGAGAGAGAGAAAATGAAGAGAGAGAGAGAGGGAAAGTGAGGGTTTTCTATCTGGTGAGGATGAGACACACCCAAGTGGCACTAAATAACAGGTTAGGCATGCTGACTGTCAAAATCTTTATTTTTGACCCCTATATTTTTTTTAAATTTAAATTCTGACCCAGATTTCTAAAATTTTCCCACTTAAATCTTTAAAAATTACAAATTGACCTCAAATAAATTTTAACTTGCAATTAACTAACATTTAAGTTTTAGAAAAGATAATAAATAAATAAATAAACGAATAAAGCATTACAACACTAATATTACACGTCCATGTTTAGGCCGAAATTGTCGGGTGCGTTTGGAATTGGTTCCAAAACGTTTTTTTTTTTGTATGAAAATGAAAATGAAAACGTTTTTATTTTTATTTTGGAATCATTTCTAAAAATGCGTTTGGTAATTTTATTCTGAGATTGTTTTCTGTTTTAAAAAAACTGAAACTGTGTTTGGTAGTTTAATTTTTAAAAACATGTATACTTTTTTTAAAATGTGAAATGTCATTTATATACTTCTATTTATTTAATTAAAATTTTAAAAACAATAATAAAAATATTTAAAACTTTTAAAAATTGAAAAAAAAAAAAACCTTAAAACCAATAACCAAACACAAATCGCAAGTTTTTCTTCTCTGCTTCCGAGTTCTGCCTTTCCTTCCCTTCCCTTTCCATAGCTCATAGCTCCACTTTGGCAAGAAACACAAAGCGAGAGTGACATGGAAGAAGAAGCCACGGCCATGGAAGTCGAGGAACATCCTCACTCCAATCCAAGCTCTTCCAATCGGGTCGGACTCAAAAACTCCATCCAAACAAGTTTCGGAGAAGAATACCAAAATTAAACAACTTCTTCCCCTTCATCAAAAACCCAGATCTACCAAAATTAAAATTAAAATCACATATCAAAACCAACCATTTCTAGTTATTCAATGAAACCAAACAGATTAATATCTCAAAATCAAATTCTGAGTTCAGGAGGTGCGTCGCGCGGGTGGGATCGGTGGCTGCAGATCTGGGCTCGCCGGAGATGAGTCGCATGGGGGTGGGGCTCGTCAGGGCTGGGACTCGGTCATTTTTTTCCCCATCTAAAACCAGAAAATTGCCCAAGAAAAGGAAAAAAAAAAAAAAAAAAAGTTTTGGAGATTCGTCGCGATGGTGTGGAGAGAGAGAAGGGAGAAGAGAAAGAGGCGACAGATAGAGAGAGAAACGAGGTTGATGAGAGAGAAGGGGAGAAAGAATGAGATAGAGAGAGAAGAGGGCATCGGAGAAGAGAGTGAAGAACGAGGGAGAAAATGAAAAGGAGAATATGAAAACGGATTTCAACCGTTTTCAGTTTTTCAGAAAAGACAAAAACGTTTTTATTTTTATTTTTTAAAGACTTTTACACCAAACGCATTTTACATTTGCATTTTCATTTTTTAATCTCGAAAAACGTAAAAATGGAAATAAAAACATAAACAAACATGGCCGTCCTATCCAGTTAGAAACTGAATGAAGTTTAAAATTTTTTAAAAAAAAGTGTTGGAAACTGAATAAGTAAATTAAAGAATTTAAAAAAAAAAAAACTCACTGATCGAGAATCACAGACCAATGCAACAGATGTATTGCTGACTACGTGAAAAATGTGGGGAAACTGGGTCAAAATTAAATCAACAGCATAAAGAAAGCTCTAAGATACACCGCCTAGATATCCAGTTGCCTCTCACAAATGCTTCTTAAAACAACAAGAACCAGTTGTACATTTTCTAACTCTTAAATTTTAGGATTTCCACCTTCAGAAAGCCTTTGTTACATGGGAATTCAACATGCTGAATTTCACAGTCCAATTCCAATTCTGCAGGTCTGACTAGCCGCAGATTATAGGTGATTTACCAGCCTTTCCTCAACTATTTAATCCAGCAGGCTTCCATAAATGTCTGATATGAGAGCATTTCTTCTTGAAAACTGCTGCTGTTGGGCTAGAAGTCCATCTCCATCCTTGAGCAGAAAGATATGCAATATTACTTGATACTTTATATACTCATTACCAGTTAGAAACGAAAGATTCAATAGATAATAACCTTTCATACGGAAAGCAGGAAACAAAATTCTAGGAAAAACATTAATGCGTGTAAGCTGCCTAAAAAAGTAATTAACGTTCTTGGCTTAACATATTTGCAGCTTCATGAAACAAGTAAATGCAGGAAGAGCATACCAATTGCACATACAAGCCTCTCTTCTACAACCATCTCAAGTAAATGCACGATGCAGAACGGGTGAACTAAAAACGATGTTTTTTTGCCAAAACCCCATTTCTTTCATCTGTCAGCACCGATAGTGTTGCATTCTCTCATCAATATACCTTTGTTTAAACTTTCTTGTTCTAGAGTCTGTTTTCCACTTGGGACTCTGCACCGCAGTTACACAAAACACCTTTGTCACAAGAAAGTAAAAGGAAAACAAGTATGATTTACAGTCTGATCTGATGAGTCACGTGTTATTTTGATGAGTCACAAAGATATCGCAAGTCAACATAATTATACTAGAAATTCTTTTACATACCAATAATGTGACAAGGTGGCTGGAAGAAAGCAAAAAACAGCTACACCTTACGAGCCAGGGTCCTCTGCTTTGTTGCATGCTGTACTACTTTTTCCTCAACTGGAAGGCCCTTTCGTCGTCTTACATTATCAATGAGCTTTCTCGCTGTATTGTGGAGCACACTAGAACCATCACCGAACTCTTCAATTTCCTCTTCGGTTTTAGGTACAAAGAAAGGATCCTCAGGAAGGGCTTCCCAGTGACTAAGCACAAGAAGGGCACTAGCAGCTCCAGAAGTCCACCTCCTAAGTTCGTCTGCAAAACCAAAGCTTTCAGAAACAGGGACATATGCATGGACTGTAAACAGTGGTGAACCTTCCTGCATTTCTTCTTTCAGAACTCGTGCCCTCCTCCGTGCAAGTACGGCATACATAGGGCCCAGATATTCAGTTGGTGTGTTCAACTCACCAAAGTACATTGCTTCCACGAGCCGTGGTTTCTTTTGAAGCACAGCTGCCCTACAAGCATCTTTAACAGTTGTCATAACCTGTCCAGTGAAGATACCATATTGTTCAGAGTGCTGATGGGAAATTTCAGATTCATCAGAATGTGCAGTCAATGGAGAAATGTATGCTTCAACAATAAATGCCAAACCCCACATAGGTTCATCACATAAGGGTCCAGCTGCCGAAGCAAGTTGAAATCCAGACACAACACTGCTCTCAAGACGCTCTCCTTCAAAGTACAATGCTTGAGTTACTTCTGAAGATGGCCTATCTGCTGTAGCACAGGGGCCAGAATCATCTGCAAATCCTAGTTTCTCAGATAT
The DNA here is from genome assembly GCF_000414095.1 of Morus notabilis. Taxonomy (NCBI): domain Eukaryota; kingdom Viridiplantae; phylum Streptophyta; class Magnoliopsida; order Rosales; family Moraceae; genus Morus; species Morus notabilis. The sequence continues at coordinate 14,655 of NW_010361013.1, read as the reverse complement.
GTGAGAGGCGCCATGAATGAGAATAAACCCGTCAGTACTCATTCCTTCAGGGTCTGGAGTAAAGACGATGTTAGGACCAATCAGATGAGGCCCAAGTGACCAGATCCTTTTTAGAAGCTTTAGCCATTTTCGTTTGCATTTTTCTGCATGCTCCTTGTCATTTTCATTCCCGGACAAAATATCACTCTCCACGGCATCCATTATGCGTTTCTTTAGGGACTCTACAGGATTCTCATCCTCTGCAACGTTTGATATCTGTGTTTCCAAACTTCTATTCGCATGTCCAGCCTTATCTCCAATAATATCTCCAAGTAAATCAGAACTTTCATCAAGAACCTTAGTTAAAGAAGGCGGTAGCTTCATGACTTGTACCCGAACAACACATCTTCCATTTGGTGTGGTCTTCTCAACATAATCTGAGCTCCCAGTTAGGGATTTTAGATTCTCAAGAGTATTAGATACCTCTCCCTCAATGGTCTCTTTGTAGGAGACAAGAGGTGGTGAGACTTCCAAGCTTACCCTAGCAAACCTATCCTTCAAATCCTTTATGCATCTCTCAAGATGGACTTCTCCGGCTGCAGCCAGAACATGTTCTCCCCTCGCAGAAACTGTGACCTCTACAAATGGATCTGCTCGATTCAGAAGCTTTAAACCTTTCATTAATGCAACCATATCTGCTGGATCAGAAGGTTCAATTGCAACTCTAAGAGTAGGAGCAACTTGGAATACCATACTTGAAAAAGGCCAACAGTTCTTTGTGGAAGAAAGGGTTGCACTTTTAAGAATATGGTGGCTCAGGCCTTTGATTGCCACAACATTCCCCGCATGTGCTGCCGGCACAAATTTCAAACCTTGGCCCATCATTAGATACAAAGATTGCAACTCAACCGCCTGTATATGCTTCTGCATCGACTCCCCTTTTAATGGATCATATAGAGCTGAAAGAACGAAAATTCTCTGTCCTGCTTTAAGAACACCACTAAAGATTCTCGCAAATGCAAGAAAGCACTCCCCAGATGCACCATCTTCTCCTTCATCGGCGAAATTGTTTAGGACTTCCCCATTGGGGCCCCTTTGAGGAAGCATTTTCACCGGGACAGCAAACATCTTAGACACAAAAACAACACAAGGAGCTTCAGGCCTCGAATCACAAGCTTCAACTGATTTTCTAACAAGCTCTGCCTCGGCAAGTGCATTAGAATCAACCCCATTATTCAAAACCTCTCTTTTTGGAAGCAAGCGTGAAATACGAAACGCCTGTGCTGTAATTGGGTCAGGCATGCACTTGACCACCATTGATAATATTGCATTGGACAAAGGAAGCCAACGGCTCATCACTGCCTGAAGCACAACTTTCGGATCCTTGTTTTGGAGCTCACGTGGCGGTACGTTCAAATTAAACAACTTAATCACCTTCTCAAGCAATCCTTTTTTTCCGTCAGTCTCCACCGCCTGGTAAACCTGCCAGAGCTCCTTAAGCACAAGCTGAACAAACATGGGCCGAGCTTTACTCCCTCCACCCATCCCCTTCTTCCCCACAATCATCTTACTCGTGGCATCGTAGTACCAAGGACCCCACAAAGCCTTTCGCAACGCAGCCGCGCTGGCTCCAAGCTTAGACGCGTAAAACTCCGCGAAATCATGAACACTAAAACCCCACCCGTCCAACGCGCACGCAAACACCACATTCCCCTTCTGGGGCTGAAAAGTATCCTCCTCATCATCCTCCACAAACTCAACACCACTCTCCTCCCCAACCTCGCCCGAAGACGGCCTCGAGGCGAGTATGGAATCGACCTCGGACAAATACTTCTCCGACTTATACGCACTCATAATCCCATTAACCTCACGAACAATCCTCAACAACCTAGTGTAAGCCTCCATTGGAGTCAATTTAAGTTCGGTAATCAACCTATCAATCTTATTGAGAACAAGACAAGGGCTTACCTTCTCGATCCAGGCCTGGCGGAGGACGGCGTGGGTCTGGATGTGGACGCCCTCGACGGCGTCGACGAGGACGAGGGCTCCGTCGCTTAACCGGGCGGCGGTGGAGACCTCGCTGCAAAAGTCCATGTGGCCGGGTGAGTCGATAAGGTTGATTGAGTGGTCGTTGAAGCGGAGAGCAATGGAGGAGCTTTTCATGGTGATGGCGCGCCGCTGCTCCTCGTCGAGATAGTCCATGAAGCGGAGGCGGCCGGCGAGCTTGGGGTGGAGGAGGCCGCCGCCGGAGGAGGCGATCAGGTGGTCGGCGAGAGTCGTCTTGCCGTGGTCGACGTGGGCCAGTATGCAGATGTTTCGGATTTTTCGGGGCTCCGAATCGGCCATCGTTTTCAATATGATTTGATTTGGTTGAATGATAGAGAGAAGAAATTTGGATTTCTG
>NW_010361013.1:0-12237 GCF_000414095.1 Morus notabilis | reverse complement strand
AAGAGTGTTTGGATAGATTAAGGATGCTTGCCGAGGTTGATTTCTTCTTCTTCTTCGGGAGGGTCTCCGAAGTGTTATTATCTGTATTTGCAGGAAACTTCGTTACCAAAATATTGTTTAGGGCTTTTGGGTGGTTTATTGGTTTTCGGGGTGAATCGTGAATGTGGCAATTTGATTTTAGACCGTCTTAGATTTAAATGTTAATATTAATGTTAACGGTATATTTAACATCAAAAATGTTAAATTTATTTTATCTTATAATTATTAAATTTTAAAAATTATAAAAGTAAATTTTTATTTTTAAAATAATTAAAAAATATAAAAGTGACATTGATTATATTAAAAAGTAAATATTTTAACTAATAATAATTAAATACTAAATTTAGCATTGCATTTATAGAACATGATACTAATAGTAAACATTTCCACAAAGTATAGAACATGATAAATTTGGCAAAACAACTAGTATTGTATTAAAGAGTATTTTTACATTCAAATGTTAAATTTATAATTAACAAATTAATTATAACATTACATTAGAGATGCTCTTAAAAATTTAAATATGGATACAATAACACAATTAGAACTAGGCTCGAATATATGAAAATATGGAGAATTGAAGCCAAGTAGATTAATTAAGTTTTTAATTAATTAAATGAGAATCTTTATAATGAGACTCCTTAAAAAATTATACCGATAAAACACCTCATTTTCACTGTTGAATTAAGTTTTCAATGATTAGATCTGTGTAAATTTGTATTAAAAATTTATGGTGTGTCGCACATAACTTATAAACCTGACCGTTGAAAATGTATTCAATGGTCAAAACAGAGTATTTGACCGAAAATTTTTTTTAAGAGATCTTGTAGATGTTCCCTTAAAAAAAAAATTGTTAAACTACACTTCATATTATTATTTGAAAATTGAATTCATAAATGGGAACTTATGAAGTATGGAATAGAAACTTTTCAAACACAATTAATAGAATTTGATTACGCGTAACTAGCAAGAAATAGAGCTACACTGTTCACAGACAGAGGGTGTAACAAATGGAATCACATATGAATTTCAGACATAATTAATAGAATTAGATAAGACATGACTAGCCAAAAAATGGAGCTACACCATTCACAGAAAGGGAGTGTAACAAATGGGATTACATCCAGCGCCTCGAATAATACCCTTAGGGCATGTTTAGTAAACCATATAAGCATTCTGTATTATATTATTTAATAAAATAATATAATTTTTGGTGATATATATACATTATATAATTTAATACGAGATTTAAAATTAATACAATACGAAGTGTGATATTTAATACGAAAAAAAAATTATGTACTAAATTGTATTATACAATTTAACTTAAAATATCATATTAAAAAGATATAAAATATTTCACAAATATCAAGGCTTAGGGTTGGGTTTTGGGATTGACGTTGGGGTCAAGTTTCGACACCGGAATGATGTTGCGTTTATATTTTTTAATTCCATTTTGACCATTAAACTTTTTAAAAATTATATTTTGATCCCAAAATTTTAAAAAATTTATGTTTTGACCCCTCAATTTTTACAAATTACAATTTGACCCCATTTTCCAATTTTTTTTTGTAAAAAGACCCTTATGTAGCAACTCTACTTTATCCCTTACTTCCTCTAAATGTTGGGTTCGGGTCGAGATTAGAGTCGAATTAGGTTATAATTAGGCTTAAATTTTATCTTATTACAAACTAATACGTAAATAGATTGCAATGGTAAAAATAGTATAATGTTTAATAATACCACCAACCAAACACCGTATTGTATAAAAATTATATAATGCAATATAATACTATACGATACACTACAATACGATACGGTGCATCTTAGGGCATGTTTGTTCGGCCATATTAAAGCACCTTATTGTGTAATAATACAATAATACAATGTTTGGTGTGACAATTGTATTGTATAAACTAACACGGATGATAAATTAATACGGTCTATGTAGTATTATTAAATACGACTCATTTTTTGCAATTGTATTGTATTATTTTATAGTGGATCAATGATTCATGTTGGGGTTGGGCATGACTAGAGTTTAGGGTCTAGTTGACAGAGGGTCATGATGCCAGAGCCTATAATTGTTGAAAAATTTAGGGAGCACAACGTAAATTTTATATTTTGACCCCAAAATTTTTACAAAATTACATTTTAACCTCAAGACTTTTATAAAATTACCTTTGACCCTAAAATTTTTACAAAATTTCATTTTCACCCCAAAACTTTTGAAAAAAAATATATTTTGACCCTAAAATTTTTTAAAAAAAAAATTGTATTTGACTAAAATTATTAAAATTTTGCATTTTGACCCCTTATACAATACGTCATGAGACCAAATACCGTATTGTAGTATGATAATACAATACAATACAATACAATACAATATAAGCTACTAAACATGTCCTTAATGTTATCTATGACATTACTTATGAGCCTCGGGCGGAACTTCTTTGAATTGTTCATACCACATTCAGAGCATCTGACCCTATTTGAAAAACCGAATTGTCCAATAAGAATCGTGGCTTTTCTTGCCGCTAAGCACTCCGCAACATGGATCGAAAGCTTTGTCCGGAGACGTTTGGCCATTGCAGCTATCACCACGCCTAGATCATTCCTTATTACCACGCCAATGCCCCACATGGTCGAGTCCTTCATTGCAGCACCAACATTTACTTTCACACAGCCCATTAGGTTAACTCGCCACTAGCCATCTACCGCACGAGTCACCACCTCACGCGGAAAGTCCACCACATCCACATTGCAACATTGAAATTCACCTAGGAGGTGACCGGCCTGCTCCGCACAGTTGTTACAAGCGTGTTGGATTCCCTCAAACACAAAGGAGTTCCGAGCCAACCAAATGCTCCAAGATACCATGCAAAAAACTTCCAAAGTCTAGAGTAGTTCCGTTATGAGCTATGAAAGAGCAGAGATCATGGGAAGGTCATGGTTTGCACTTCTTCACGACAGACCACATCGCGCTAAGTAGTGATCTACGGTCAGTCACGGGGGACATTGGTTGGTTTGGTAACCAACCAACGCCATCGGTTTCTCCGAAATCGGAAATTAACAATCGATAAAATGGGTGTGAATAACAACTGAAACTGAATGAGAATAGATAAAAGAGTAAACGCCGTTTAGATGATCAACCCTTTTTGTTCACAAGATTAATTGCCAAACGATTTAAAGTTCGGGGTTAAAGTGCATTTGAACATATCATTTATGAAAATAATGTGAATATAGTTAAAACTCTTTTTAGTTACGCTATGAGCGCAAGTGTTTTATCAAAGCTTTATAAAATTATTATATTCTAACTAGTAAATGATAACAGGCCAACTCAATTGGCCAATTTGTGTAATTTTTTCAAAAGTAGAAGACAACTCATGACTTTTATCTTATGTAATAGCATATCCGTTCTCCCTCAAAAAAAAAAAAAAAAAACCCATATCCGTTGTTACCCAAGTATTAATCAAGAAGACAACTTATATTGAATGGCATCGTACTAAAACTTGTCAAAATTGATGATTATGCCTGCCATAATTTGATGGCATGATTCAGACAACACAACAGATGCTATGACTGGTGACACACAACAGCCTTGCAAGAAAGGTCATCATCTACCATCCATAAACCCAATTCTTCAAGCCGCTTCCTAACTAAATCTGAACCTATCTTCCTAGACCAGAAAACAATCTTTTTTCCAGTCCCTAAAGAAAATTGATTAACATTACCACTGCTTGCAATATCAACGCCAAAGCTTGTCTCATCAACTCTCTTGATTGTCACACCCTTTTGTACCAATAAGTTGGCCACTACATGCACAAAACTTGTAGTCTCTTTTTCACTCACCAAAGAGTTCACTGTAATTGCGACATCCGAGATAAACTTATCAACCCAAATTTTTCGAGCAGAAGTTGAGCTTCTAATGAAGAAAAGGTCCGAGCTCTTTCCAGCAAAGAAGTCAGAGTTGTGATCAAACTCGAGATAAGGATACCTACCAACAAGAAGCATGTTCCCCTCCATCACCAAAGAACTGTACCCGAATTCTATGCACTTCTTAATCACATAGGCCTTGACTAAAATGGTGTGCATCAGTTCTGTATGGGAATCTTGAATATCCATCATTTTGGGAGGTACCACACTCCTCAAAAATAGATCTCCAATTATCACAGGATGTCCTTTTCTTACAAGTTCAAGTAGGAAATCTGACTCGGGGCCAATAAATATACAGTTCCAAATATTTAGCTTCTCAAAGTTGCAGAGCAGGTTCCTTGTAACCATCTCAGGTACCCCATATAGGCTCACAAGAATAATGGTCTCCTGTTTCTGCACTGAGTGAAGAACAGACCCAAGTTCATCGAACCTCCTAACAACTCTTTCAGGAAGAACTTCTCTGAAACAGAAATCATACCATTTCAGGTTACTCAACGGCCACATCTCCAAAAGGTCGAAATCAAGAGAGTTTTCATCCAACAAATGGGAATCAGGCCCAGCAGTTTTCCCATAGTTAACACCGGCATCTCTGTGAGAGACACTCAGTGCTCTCTCATGTAAAAGATTAGTGTAAAAATTGTAATAGCCCCGAGAATGAATGAATTTAATAAACCAAGGAGTCCATATCCTTTCTCCCATCTTTTTGTACCATCCTGTTGTTACCTGAATATAAATTCCATATTATATTCATGTAATACTAAAGACAAATGATAACCTAAAATACTGATCAGTATAACCTAAAATACTGATCAGTATAACCCAAAATAGATAAAAGAAAAGAAAACGTACCATGCCATCAAGAAATGGCTTTATACCCTTGGCCTTGTGGTCGTCATACCACAATCTGAACTCTTTCCATGGTTTTGGAAAGAGAAGCTGACCCCAAGTACCTACCAATTGGTACAAGAATAGTCGAGTTCCACTATCCAATTGCATTTTATTTCCATGTTTACCTATAATAAAAAGTACATTAAATCAAAGTAAATAAATTTCTGAAGCAAGAATTTGTTCACGAAACATAAAAGTCATAACACAAAGAATAATAAGAGAATAAGAGACACATAAAATCAAAGGAAAGAAAATTTATGAAGCAAGAACTTTTTCATTAAACATAAAACAAAGATAAAACAAAGATAAAAAAGGAAAAGAAACATGGAAAAGTAAAAAAAAAAAAAAGTAACTCAATTAGGAAAAACATGGAACTTCATCTGTCAATGATTTCAAAAATGCGGGGCAGAAGTCACATAAGACTGGATAGAGAATAGATTGTTAGCTCACATAAATCCCTAACCATTTACTTTCAAAGGCATGGTTTTTCATGAGGAGCTCCATATCTGCAATGGAAACTTAGAAAATTCAATTGGGTAAAAACTCAAACTTAAATGTTAATTAGTTTTAGACCAACTAGATTAAGGTTCATTCCTATTACTTGGAAGTAAATAGCAATACAACCTTTATGCCTCCACTATCGAAAGAGAATGGATTAGTTCACTCCAATAAACACATTCAACTTCCATTCGGAGTGAAGAAAAGGTAGGGAAATAACTATGTAGCTACTAATCAAGCAATAAGAGATGACCATTACATAAAAAAAAAGGCTCAAATTTGCTATAAAAAGCAAAAATTAGAATCATAATTCTTCATACAAGCTAAATAAACCTGCGACGTTATATAATACTTTGCATCATTTTATACAGATAATTTTCATCTCAGAAGAGCTCGATTTAATAGCTATTCATTTACACCAATCATCTCCTACCAATCCAAAGCCACAAATACCTCATTTGTGAAGAAAACTTTTAGACGCTAAATAGTAAATACTGGCCAGTGAAAAAGGTATCAAATTGACCCAAATATTATATGTATCACATTTAAACATCGATGCAAAAACAGAAAAAAGAAACCCAAAGTACCTGGGACAAACCTTGGTCGTTGAAGAGAAGCTCCATAGATGTACGGACGAAAATTCGCATCATTGTAGTAATAATTGAGGATCAAACTCCTTAGAAACTTGTAGTAAAAAGGAGAAACCTCCAAATCATCCTCAACAACAAAGGCGAACTCGTCGTCGGAGCTAGGCCACCAGGCCTCCAGCCACTGCGCCTGCAATCCAGCATTCTGCGTCCGATAATGGACGATCTTCTCCCCGAACTTCCAATCGAATCCGTCAACGAATTCCAGAATCCGATGCGATTCCCCCAGCTTGCGATCCACTTCAGCGGAGCCATTGAAGTGGTCGACGTGAATGTGGAGATGGACGCGATCGGAGAGGTAGTCGGCGGCGGCGAGGGAGCGGAGGCAGCGGGTGAGGGAATCGAGGCGGTTGAAGGCTAAAACCTTAACGATGAAGGTAAACTCGCGGCGAAAGGGGAAATTAGGGTTAGGGTTAGGGTTGGGGGTGTTGAGGTAGAGATCAGTGGAACGGTGGTAAGAGTAGAAGAAGAGGGCGGCGATGGAGAGGAGGAGGAGGAGAGGGAGAAAGTGGCGTTTGAGACCCGCCATTGTTGATTTGGAATTGTAGCTCCGAAGAGGGATTTTACAACCAGATCGAAAAAGACATTGAGAGAGTGATAATTTTTCTGAAGCTTTTGTTGGTCTTCTTCTGCATTTTGGTTTCAGAATTCGCAATCGAAAGCTAACTTCGACAGTTACTGAACATGTTTTCCGTCTCTCCGTTTAACATTGCTTACATCTTACTAATTTAAAAAAAAAAAAAAAACATTTCTTACATCTTGTTCTTTAGTGCACCTTCTCACTTTTTCTGTTTTCCGAAGAAACTACCTGTTCATTTCGCTGATTCGAGTTTTGTTACAGTAAAAAATTCTCACAAATAATCACATTTAATTTTTTTATTATAGTAAAAAACTCTCACATAAAATCACATCTCAACTCAAATTAAAAACTCAAATCAGCGAACTAAACAAGCCCAGAAAGATTTGATTTTATATTATCCTACCTTAAAAATCATAAAGCCATAATAGTGTAAGGGTATCCCTAATTGTAATAAAAAAATATAAGTTTTTTTTTTTTTTTTTAAATTAGGGAAGTTTTAGAAGGCGATCATTTCTTTAAGAGGTGGGTGTGTTTATTTTCTTAAAATACTTTTGTCTTTGAAAGTAATTTTATTAAACTATTTAATATTAAAAAAATTTATTAAAAAATGGTGTTTAAAAAATAGAATAGGCGTATCAATAGACGCACCTTTCATTAATTTTTTTTCTTTCTTTCATCATATTTAAAGGATTAAGAATTGATGATAATGTGATTTTTAAAGTAATAATATATATCTTTCATATAATTTAAACATGTACTAAAGAAATGATGATGAATGAATTTAGGTAAAATCTTAAATCTGACACCTTTATAATTCAACAAATGTAATACTTAATATTACACTTATTGAACTATATAATTTGAACGTTAAAATTACGCAACAGAATATTGCATGTAGAAGCAACAAGCATGTGGTTGCATGAATTTCAGATGGCCCAATTTGAGTAGTGGATTGTAGCAGACCATCCTGTCTCGAATTCTCAAAAATGGATAGCTCCGGATAGTGACAACTTCAAGCTGAATGTTGATGCTTCAGTTCTTCCTAATAGTTCCTGTATTGGAGTCGGGGGCCTTGTTCGTGACTCTGCGGGCTCTGTCCTTGGTGCATTCTCTAAGAAGATTTCTGGTTCTTTCTTCCCTTTTGCTGCTAAATGTATAGCGTTAAGGGAAGGTCTGCTTTTTACCAAGGTTAGTGGTCTGAGAGTCTCCTTAATCGAGAGCGACTCCATAAACACAGTGCGTGCTGTTAATAATTTTTCCTTTGCGTCGTTGAATTTTCTTTTATAAATGTCATTAAGATCTTAGGAGACGTTTAATTCATAGATTAGAATCATGAGATTAGAATAATTTTTAATTTACATATATTTTTGTGAGAAAAAACACTGTAGCGAACCACGAACCATGATTCGAATCGGGGTACGAATCCTCCAACCAAACAACACCTTAATGTCTGAAGTTAACGATGGTACTTATAGTCACGTTGCTTATAACTGTAATATGGCTGCACACGCATTAGTTAATGTTACACCACGGTCGAGGAATTGACCATTCCTTTGGACGACAAGCGCCGAGGCCTCCATGTCGAGAATCGGTTGCTGGCGTCGAGGGATCAAATGTACCTAAGGTGCCCTTTATACGTCGAGAGTTCATGCGGGATATCGTGCGTCGAGAGCCCAACTGAAGTGGTAAAGGCCACGACGTCAAGGTAGCAGCCCAGTTCAATCCAAAGATAGTCATATCAACTTAAGGAAAGATATACTGTACCAACTATTACTGTCGGAGTCAGAAAATTAAGTAGCTAGTAAGGGTGGTTCGCCTGACTGGAAAGGTGTAATCATGAAAATACAACTACTAAATTCCAAAATTTAGGGATGGAGGATGATTTCCTCGAGGAATGAAGAGGAAGTCTCTCATGTGTACAAGGCCTAGCATGTGAATTTATTAAGTTTTTTACGCACTACTCTACTACTTCAGAGAAATTGTAATCAACAAAATATTAGTGTATTCACAAGTGGACTAAACCAAGAAATCTTGCCGAACTACTATAAATTCTTATCTTCTCTATATTATTTTGTGACATTAACCCTTAATTAATCGGTGAGAGGTTGCTGTAAGTGTTCTTAGAGAGTTAATCTTTAATTGACATAAATCTACTGTTAAGTTTTCTCTCTCCTTGATTGCAGATCATTATTTGTTGGAGGATTATCCGAGTTGTATTGCAATGATTGTAAGTGCCAAAATGATTGTTTCTAATTAATAAAAGTCCTCTCCAACTTATAAAAAAAAAAAAAAAGAATATTGCATGTAGAAAAGAATTTGTATTTACCGGACTGTGTCCGGATTGGGATTGTATATTCTTTTTTCCTAGAAATTCAGTGTAATTGGAAAATAACAATCATAACATATAACAATGATTGATGTGAGCGCAAATGGGAAGTAATTTCCCTTTGGATCTGGAGAGGGCAAGCACATGGGTCAGATCTATAAGGAACAGTACGAGGAGGGCCTTTTCCATGATAGATGAGCCGTAACATGTGAATGAGACATGAGGACAACTCTTTATTGTGACAGAACACCAGTCTAATTTACCCCCTCAAGTATCACCAGGATCAAGCTCTGCTCAAGGACTGTTTGTCGCTAAAATTCTTTAATTTTTTTTTTATTTTTATTTTAAGAGACTTTATTCAGTATATTAATATATCAGTAGGTTAAGGTCCCGTTCATTTCACCGATTTGAGTTTAAAATTTAAGTTTTCTTATAGTAAAAAAGCTCTCAGAAACAGTCACATCTAACTTTTTTACTACAGTAAAAAATACTCACATAAAGTCACATTTCAACTCAAATTAAAAACTCGAATCAGAGAATTAAACGAGCTTTAAGTTTTTTGTTTGTCAGATTTACATACAATCACGTAAAAATTTAAAAATACATAGATTTAACGGTTTAAAAAATTTGACATACTTGTACAGCCAGAGTATCAGAGAATTTTCCTTATTTTAATAACAAATGTTTAACTATGTTTTGTGAGGAGTAAGTAAAAAAATAAGAGCCAAGTAAATTAAAGTTTTCTGCAGTAATAGCAGTCCCATTGAAAACATTCCTTAAATGTCAAATGGAATGTGTCAATGTGTCTTTGCATGACAAATGTAAAAATGAAGATATCGGAGTAGATATTGGTGCCTTAATTTTATTGAAATATCTATGAAAATTTAGATATAGGTGAAAATTTGTATCAAATATGGATATTTATTTACACTAAATTAAATGGAATTTTTAAAAGCTCTAAAATGATTAATAATGAATATTTAAAAAATGCATGCTAAGAAGTACTATAATGGATAAGCATACATTTACAAACTAAATTAAATAATTAAAAGATAATTATATTGAAATTTATTCTAATACAATACTTTTTTTTCCTGAGAATCTAATACAAATACCTTATGTCTATTGTGCTATACAAAATGAAAACGGGTTAGTCATGCAAATGATCTCTGAAGTTTACTCTTAATTTTATTTTTATTATTGATTTTTGAAACATCGTACAGTTGGTCCATAATCTATTATTTTGTTTCAATTTCCGTCATTTCATAATTTTGTATAGCACAACCTTTTTCTCTTTAGGGTCATTCGAAATCCCTTTCTAGACTGTTGGTCCCCGGCCTAAGCTTGGTTGGACGGTTTGAACTTACACTTTTATTATTGACGTGACGTTTAGTAAGATGATTCGTACCTTGATTCGAATCATGGTTCATGTTTCACTACATTATTTTTTCTCACAAAAAATACACGTAAATCAAAAATAGTTATAATCTCACGATTCTAATTTATGAACCAAACGTCTCATGAATTTTTAAATGATAGTATGTTGGGGTTTAACTAACAGTTTGAAGAAATTAACAATTAGAATTAAAGTAACAATTAGATCAGCGGTTGAGATTGTTTTCACTTATTTGATAATTTTTATTATGATTTATGATAGAGATTTTTAGGATTATTTTTATTATTCTATCCCAAAAGATGGTTATATGTGATGCACGCGACATGTTCCAACTTTGTTGTCACTAATAATGTTTTACGGAGAATTTTACCCAAAAAAATAATATCGAGGACAAAGTAGTTATTTGGTTAAAAGTTTAGAGTATTAACCTTGAAAGGAATTCCTCTAAAAAAAAAAAAAACCTTAAAATTAACGAAAACTCATGTTGCCAACTCTTAACCTTATATGCCTAATGTGATTATGGATATGGACATATACCGACTTTAATATTTACATTATAGACATCAATAAGGATTTTTTCCGTTAGAGTCGACCATTAGATTTAATCAAAATCACATTAAAATAAAGAATATACAGAATTTCTAAAACACATTTTTAATGACTGAAAAATTTTACTAAATAGTTTATTTTTTCGAATCTTATCACATAAATATCCTAATAACCGTTGCTCACTCTTTTGGGTACATTCAATTATTTTGAGTAGTAAGCCTCGTTTTTATTTTCTCGTTATATTATGCCTCTCCATGGGGCTAGAGAGAGCAAACTTGCGATGTGTTAATTGATATTGTTCTTTATGATGTTTTTTTCCACCTTTTCTGTAGTTCTAACATTCATTGACAAATAACTGATCAAACATGTCCCTTGTAATTGTCGTCATTACTATATCAATAGTAAAATAATTACAATTATAATCAATAACAAACACACCAATAAAAAAAAAGAGAATTGTTTAGAAGAAATACCCAACAATTGAATCGATTATTAAGATATTGGGTTTTCCATGTTATGAAAGATGATAAGCAATATTTTAAGCTACAAACAATATTTTAGAGTGTTAAGTTTGACCGGAGGAAAAGTAGAGGTACATTTGTCCAAATATTGGTGGGATATTGGTGGGATAGGGCAGTTGCAGGCCGGTCACATGGGCAAAACTGCCGATTCATGTGTGGCCCAATGCTTTCATCATCTATTGGTTTGTCTTTCTTCACTACCGTCCGAGAAAGATAAGTGGGATCTAGATTCTTTTTGAATGCAGAAAGATACAAAGTGATGTTCGGAGTTGGTTTTATTTTTGTTTTTTTATATTTTTTGAGAAATAAAAAATGAAAATAAGAGGAAAACAGCGTTTGACATAATTAAAGATAAACAAACAAAAATAAAAACGATTTTTTAGTTTAGTGTAAAATGAGAGAGAAATTTTAATCATTTTTCATTTTTTGTTTCCGTTTTCTCATCTCTCGAGCACAGAGAGAGATAAAGACATTAATAAATTTTTTTATACTGAAAATAATCTCTTAATAAAACTACCAAACGTATTTTCAAAAATGATTTCTGTTTAAGATTGAAAACATTTTCATTTTCATACAAAAAATAAAATTATTTTATAATGAACTCCAAACGCACCCAGTTTTGTTAAATCATTTTGGGTGCGTTTTCTTTGAGTTTTATATTTCAGACTATCGTTGTGCCAAGTTTTATAGGTAGATTTTTAAGGACGGGTAATTTTTACATTGATTTTTTTTTTCAGGATATAGTTAACAAAAATACGTGTTGTTTAATAAATTTTACAGTTTGAATGATAAAGTTAATATTTTAGGTATTTGTTAGAAAATGCAAACATAGAAACGCAAGGTATAGTGTTTTTTTT